>NC_050178.1:34136219-34221219 GCF_008315115.2 Sander lucioperca
TATATTACCATGAAGAAAGTACTTTAACCTTATAACCTTTGCTGTGTTGATGTTGGCGACACCGCTTGCAAACAATCTGTAATCAGAGCATCAACCATGTTTGATTAGCTATGTGTCTGTGTGCATTTGTTGGTACCTCTGTTGTGTACTGCCTGCTCCCACAGGATCCGCTCCAGGTCCTTGGTCCAGGCGTCCTTCACCTCTCGGCTGACTGCTTGAAGTGTGTATGTGTCCTGAGTTTTTCTCTTCCTGAACCAGATCTCAAAACACAGGCCACTGTCACCGCTGTTTTGGGTCATGCCTACATCTGATGTCTAAATTTAAACAAAGTTTAAAAAATGGTAGTTTAAAATATGACAAGCAGTTTGGCAAAACACAGACACAAAAGACATTATTACATTTCCTTAATGTAATGCAACAATTTTCTTCGATAAATAATGTATCATAGTATTCAAATATTTTTTAAATATTAATTCTAATGTATGGCGTGGGGCCAAAATGTTCATGTCCAGTCCTTCCCTCTATCGATGTGATTTGGAAATTTTCTCAAGCTGCATTTTCTATGTATACAGTAAAAGATGAAATATTTGTTGGTAACCTTGTACTGACTTATTGGAAGGAGGAAGTGGTAGCATTACTAAGGCCTTCTACTGCTGCTATTGCGTAATTCATTGGTACTTCTCACACATGAGATACATTTGAACTTCACATGGAATTGTGTGTTGCAATGTGTGTACCTTGAATGACTGTTTGTAGATATATGTTTCATTTCCTACGTCAGTCTTCCTGGTTTTGCTAAAGAGAATGAGTTCTTGAAAGAGGAAAATGTGGCGTAAACATTTTTTCTTCCTGAATGTTACCAAGAACTCATCCTGACGTATCAGCTGCCCCTGCTCCTTCAGATTAACCTGCCGAACACAAAAGGAGAGTCTGGGGGTCATGTACCGTAGTCAGCATAATGCACCAGAAAGAAGAAATCACTTACTTTAACTGTACAATTCCAGTCCAATACAATCTGCCTTTGCTCCCTAAAATAATAAGTAAGCTTCGAAAGACACAGTCAAACAAACATACAGACTTGGTAACGTTAAACATAATGGCATATTTGAAATAATTGAATCATGCGATTAAAGTGAACACCAATACAAAATAATATGAACTTTTTTATTATTTCTGACAATGAAACAGAGGCCTAACTTTCATAAACTACCTGAAAGAATTCCTAGGAATTCAACTTTATTCCCTCTATCTCTGCTCTCCAGATAATGGAGCTCCAGGCTATCATCCCACTCAAACAACTCCCCTTTGCATTCCATGGAAAGGATTATAAAACTATGATTCTTTCTTTTCTTCCCAGAACATGTCTCCTCTCCCTCACTACACATCATCCTTTATTCAAGGATGACAAAGTGCCTGTTTCCCTACTCTGCTATCCCCATCGCAGGCGAGATTCCAATGATGTTGCTTAATGCTGGATGAGAGTGTGATAAGTCATTCTTATTACAGTAAAGTACATACTATATCTGTGCAGCATACCTGTATATGTATGTACTATATATAAGACATGAAATCTTGCTTTATATTTCGGTTTACAAAAATCTTACATCACAGTGGTTGATGGCGTCCATGGCCAGCAGGTTGTTGCCGTGGCGAAGCTGGAAGTGGATGACCTCCAGGGCAGCCTTGACCTCAGCCATCTCTCTGGTTTGTCCCGGACCGCACTCCATCATCATGTCCTGTAGCAGCAGGCTGTACTTACTGATCCGCTGCACGGGCTTCAGCAGGTACGACCACAGGTCCATCTTATCCCCCAGCTTCAGCTGCTTTTGCTGGTGTATGAGGAGAGACAGAGTGCTTAGTGAACCTGCAGCAGTGTATGGCTAAAGCTATCAGGATCATGCTAACGTTGAGTTGGAGAACACGCTAATATTAAGTAGATTAGAAGGCATCCAACAGATCTAAAATAGTGTATAGAGATGTACTGTACAGCACATTTTTATTTGGTAATTTCTTTTTATTAGCAATGCTAGCAGCTTGGCTCTAGGGTGTCTGTCCTGTAAGCATGTTAGCATGCTGATGTTAGCATTAGGCTCAAAGCACTGCTCTGTCAAAGTACAGCCTCACAGAGCTGCTAGCATAGACTCTGATCTTGTTACAACAAACCATTCTCTGCCCTCTTGTTTAAGAAAAGTCATGATGTGGTTTTGAGAAGAGAGAATGAGAGAATGAAGAGCAAAGGGATGCTGGCAGTGGTTCTCACCTTGAAGAAAGCCTGTCCATGATTGATGAGAAGATTGTCAGACTGCGGTTTGTTCTTGCTGTAAAGGGCATACAAAGCAAAGCTCTCTCTCTAAAATAAAAGGAATAAATAAAGACCATTAGTCATCAGCATAATCACCAACAAAAGAAATGCAGGTGCCACATAAAATGCAGACTACCATAGCAGTATACAGCTGTATGAGCTACATACTCCTTATTTCCAATAAATGGGTTCAATGATATCACTTAAGCAGTTAATTCCTTAGAAGCATTAAAGACATAACATCAGTTAAAAATACATCTGGAAGGGCCTCTGTTAGCAATCGATTAATTGTCAGGGTTTTGGTTCAAAACAGGAAACCATTACTTGACATAACACAGACCCCCATCTGCCAAAACCTGGAAGCGTCATGGAAACAGCAATTACTTAGGTGCACCCCACTTGCAGACTGTAATTCATATTCAATACTTCTGTGCGCTCTCAATACACCTACATGTCGGAGGAAGCAGCGTCCCACTCTGAAGGGTTCGTTCACGCAGCTCTCCAACTCATTAAGGAAATGGTGTCGGTGGAAGTCGTGGAGTTTTTCTAAGTTGCCGAAGATGCTCCCCCTCTGGCCCCTAAGGTCCTGAGGGACGTCAGGCCTCTCCAGCTCGGGGAAGTAGTGCTCTCGAACGTAACCCAGAGCCTTCACGTACTCCCTCTCTGTGGACAGCAGCTCCTCCATGATCCTCCGCAGTTTCCTGTTCCACATATAGGAAATAGAAAATGTGAAAAATCATTGATTTTATTAAAGCTCATAACTACACCCAGATGAGCTCAGGATGATACTCACTTTTACATGATTTATTTGTGGGTATGATAGTGTTGTTTAACTGGAGAACAACTGTGCCATTCATGAATATATATACAATGTATTTTGCAATGTCCTGGACAGCATCTCACTGAGCTTTAGATTACACCTGAGGGAGAGGGTTGTTACTTACAAAACATTGCTGTCATTGTTTTCTGTTGCCGTGAGTAATGTCTCTGGGGTCCTTAAATCTTTAAGGCTGTGGGTGGAGAGTGTGCATCCTCCACCCTCCTCTTCATTACTGTCTCTTTTTGACTCACAGCTCAGGTTTCCTGACTGTAAACTCTCATTATGGAAAATGGACAGATTTTGGACGGGCTGCAGATTTTGTTCCAGTGGCTGAGTTTCGCTCTGACAGTGTTTGTGTCTTACATTCAAAGGTGAAAAGCCAGAAATGCTTGTCAAATGAGAGGTCACACATGAGCCCTCGCTCAGGGACCGGCCCAAAAGTTGGTGTGATGGAAAGTCATCGCCCCCTTCAACTGAGTCTGAGCTCCTCAAATCTGCTTCACTGTGGTGCTCTCTTGGCCTCCCTTTGGTTTCTGGATGACAGTCAATGTTTTGTGGAAAAAATGGAGTCATTTTCTCGTTTGTAACTGCTGCTTCAGGTAATTTCTTTTCTTGAGATCCTCCTTTCTCGCTCGCTTTCAAGTCAGGTTTTAAATGGTGGTTGAAGCATGCAGCAGTGGTGCATTCTCCTTCACTTTCTGATATACTGACCAACTCTTTCTGAGAAGTTGGCTGCTGGGTCAGGAAGCATTCATTCTCCCCCTCCTCATTCTTTTTCTCCTCCTTCTCTATTCCACCATCATCTCCCTGAGGGTTTGCAGCTGTGGTCGGCTGGATCTGGTTCTTATCTACGCCTTTCTCCTTTTTCTCCTGAAGACGCTGCCTAACTTCTTGGCACTGGACCCAGGCTACATTCCACACTCTCATCACCCCCAAGGCCCCTGATCCCACGGCACATGCCTTAGCTTTTAGAGCCTGGAATTGCAGGGTGGAGAATTCGCCACCTAATCTCTCTTCATACATCTGAAGTGTGCTCAGGGCCTGAGCTGAATAACACCCCTGCTCTACCTGCTCCAAAGAATGAATGCATTCTTTGGCCAGGGCAGAAGCCTAGAGAGAGAGAGAGAGAGAGAGATAAGTGAAGTCACCATTTTAGATTTAAAGGTTAACACAAATCAGTCAGAAATGTCAGTTGGGTGAAAAAGTATGGACAAAACCCAAACCTGTTCACAGAAGCGGTGCACATGCACCAGTGTATCCAGTTCTTTGTGCCTCTGTTCTGCACGCAACATAAAATCATCCACATTGGATTTGAAAGTGCTGACCAGAGTCTGAAAAACATCAGTTGCAGGACTGGAATCGCTCGTGCCAACAGCTTCTTCTGCCTCCGCCACCAGGATCAAGGCGTACTGTTGTTTCTCCTGTAACGAATGATAAGATGTCAAGTGGAACTTGTATTTCCTTCCCCCTCCTCTATGCGAGACTCTGATCTACTGTTTACTATTAACAGTGCAGTAATTTAAATATTTTCAACTTTAGGGAAAATGAAAGAAAACCGTTTGTATGTAAAGAGAAACACAGACAGCCAAATAAGGGCAACTTTTCTTAAGTTTTAAACTCCTTTTGTTATTTTGCCATAGTACCTTAGACTGAGTGAGGAACACATCAAAGTGCTGCAAGGCCTTTTCAGTGCACACCAGGGTATTGTCTGTAGTGTAAGAGTCCTTCAGTCTCTGTTCCCCCTCTGCACTGAACCACAGCCCGGCCTGCAAGACGTAACGTTGGTTTATAGCTTGGCAAAACTGTGAGCGTGGCATTACATATTTTATTTTTGAGAAACAGTCACAATAATGGAAATGTACAAAAGGAGAGCAACTTTCATCTCCCTTTGTACAACACCACGTTAATGAATTTCAGCTGTTTCAACTTGTATTGTAGATTTTAATGTTGTAGATTTTAATGTTGTGAAGTGACTGAAAGAACTGCTATTACCGTGCTAATTTTGGCCTCCATCTCTCTGAGCCTGAAGAGGAATCCGAGGTGCTGCAGTGACTCATTTGATCTCATAACCAGAGTGTGGAGCTTCTCCTCCACCTGGTTATACAGACTTGTCACTGACTCCAGAGCATCTCTGCAAGGACGGTGAAACAAAAAAATTAAAAATTATGTGAAAAATCACACTTGGATTGCATTGTAAAGTATCGGCAGTAGTATTTTTCAAGAGGGGGTAAATGCACCATTGTTAAGTTAGGATCACCTCCGAAAATTACAGGCTTACACACTGTAAGAGCCAATTAGTACCCTTGGTATATATAGGAACCAATATTTGGTTCCTCGGGTGCAACCTGAAAGCACATACAGTTTTAACCACATGCACACAAACACCACAACACTACACAGTCATACAAACAAGCAGTGATTTGTATGGTAACCCAACTAAGATCTCATGGAAATAAATGGAACCAAAGGTTTTAACTGCAAATATGACTTTGACTTTCATTGATCAAAAAGGTAAAACGTGTGTCAATTACTCTACCCATGGAACAGCACCTCAGGGGCTTAAAGCTTGGGCTTAGCCTCTACACAGACATTATTATTATATTATTGGACGGCTTGGTTAAATCCGACGGCAGTCTGCTAATTCTTTATAAAAGACCGTTGCTAAGTACTGTAGTCTATAACAGACCGCTGCATGCAAAGCAGAGCATGTCATGGGTGCAGTTCTGATCACTCTGGAGGACAACCATCAATCCGCTGAAAGAAGTCCGGTTAATTTATCAGCTGTGGCAAAAAGTGGGAAAACGTGGAGCAATTCCTGTCCTCCAATACAGGCAACGGCCGAAAGATCTGGTGAGTGCCTATAGCTAAATCATACACTGTATGATCGCTATGCAGTAACTTCAGCCATAGGGACAACAACCAATTAGTTACATTGCAACATTGTGTTTAAGGGGTCCTGATCACCCTGTCGGGGTTGTATTCGCTATAACGACCGCCTCGCTCTACATTATCCCTTACTTGTTCTATCATATATTGTTTGAGTTTTTGCAAATACTTAAATATGTTATTTAAGAAATAAGTTAATTAAGGCTGTAAAATGGAGTGCATGATAACTACACACATGCCAACTTGCTGTTATTGATACATTGTGGTGCCATGCTGCTGATTGCAAACAAGTCAAGTGTAAATAATGTGTACATATTATAATCATCTGTAAATGTTTAACAAATATTTAGGCATGAAAAGATAGATAATTCACTCAATATTACAATTTTTTTTTTAACAGAACCATAAAGTAATAATACTAATCATACTGCACAGTGTGCCACGGCAGTGTTATATTATTATATATTATTGATTTGTTTCAGTGTTGTAACTGGTCGAGGTAGAGGTGAAATGTGGTTAAAACACTGAGAGATGTTGCTGTGATGTATGTCTTTCAGTGTACTGATTGAAGGAGAACATACTGTAAGTAGATTCATTATCTGATACCTGTAGTCCTCAGACTGTGGAAATCTGAACTCCTCCCTCCTCATTCTGGCCAGTATGGCTCCTCCTTCTCTTTGCAGAGTTACCAGTCGAATGTCCTCCAGCACCTCTTTCATTGAGGCCCTCTGTTCCTGAATGCATTGCTGCACTTCCTGTAGCAGCCAAAGCAAAAGCAAAGTCAACACATCTGACCTGCTCCAAAATGTGTGGTGCACTGATTACATTACGTCACACTATGAAAATGTATATTCTACCTGGGCAGAGTCTATCTTCTTGCTGCCATCCACTTTCTTGATGGCCTTCTGCAACAAGCTGTCTGCCCCTCGCAGGTCAGTCATGAAAGAAACCAGTCTCTGAAATAAATTCAATTTAAGACTGGAAGTGAAAAACTAATACATCGTAATGAACACAAGAGGCTTGAGGTGAAGAGACACTACATCTCTGCCATCTGCTGCCTACAGAGATCACCACAGGCAGTACCATCCTGAGGTGTGCTTATTAGCTACAAACACAGGAGACTGCCGTCAGTGTGCTGCTAGCTATGGCAGGGACCTCAGACATACTGAACAATGTGTCTTGGACCATCAGTGCTTCTGCTTCACAACCTTTTTCGATTGTGGCCCCTTACTTTGCATTATGTCTACTAATGGTGACCCGTTAAATCGAATAATATTTTTTTCTTTCTCAGTTTGTTTTATGTTTAGGCAAGGCAAGGCAAGGCAAATTTATTTGTATAGCACATTTCAGCAGCGGTGCAATTCAATGTGCTTAAAACATGTACATAAAACATTAAAACACAGTTAGAAATTAATACAAGTTAATAAAAAATAAAAAAAATAGTTATACAAATATAATACAAAATTAAAAGCAATTCATACAAAATTAAAACAGTTAATCAAAAACAGATTAAATACAGGAATAGAAGAATGAAATTCCCAATACAGTGCAGTGCAAAGAATTAAACAAAGGCAGTATCGAAAAGAAAGGTCTTCAGCCTTGATTTAAAAGAGCTGAGCGTAGGTGCCGATCTACAGTTTACCGGAAGTTTGTTCCAGATACGTGGTGCATAGAAACTGAACGCAGCTTCCCCTTTTTTGTTCTGATTCTGGGGATGGCAAGCAAACCTGTCCCTGATGATCTTAGAGGCCTCTGCGGTTCATAGTTAACAAGTAAATCCGTAAGGTAATTTGGCCCTAAACCATTTAGCGACTTGTAAACCAGCAGAAGAATTTTGAAATCTATTCTTTGGGGTATAGGAAGCCAGTGTAGAGACTTCAGAATTGGAGTGATGTGATCCGCTTTCCTTGTGTTTGTGAGGACTTGAGCTGCTGCTTTCTGAATCAGCAGTCTGACTGATTTTTTAGGGAGACCTGTAAGGACACCGTTACAGTAGTCTAGTCTACTGAAAATAAAGGCGTGGACAAACTTTTCCAAATCCTGTTGACACATAAGTCCTTTTACCCTTGATATATTTTTAAGGTTGTAAAAGGCAGACTTTGTTATTGTCTTAACGTGGCTGCTAAAATTCAGGTCAGAGTTCATGACTACACCAAGATTTCTGGCTTTGTCTGTTGTTTTTAACATTATTGTTTGAAGCTGGGCACTGGTTCTTAATCGTTCTTCTTTTGCTCCAAAAATGATCACCTCAGTCTTTCCTTCATTCAATTTAAGAAAGTTGTGGTACATCCAATCATTAGTTTATTCAATGCACCTAGCCAGTTTTTGTATTGGACTGTAGTCTCCAGGCGACATCGTTATGTAGATTTGTGTGTCATCAGCATAACTATGGTAACTTATGTTATTATTTTTCATTATCTGGGCCAGTGGAAGCATATAGATATTAAACAAAACAGGCCCCAGGACAGAGCCTTGGGGAATTCCACATGTCTTTGTGCTCAGAAACATAATTACCTATGGACACAAAGTAATTCCTATTCTTTAAATAGGATTGGAACCACTTTAGTACCGAGCCAGAGAGGCCAACCCAGTTTTCTAATCGATCCAAAAGTATGTTGTGGTCAACCGTATCGAATGCAGCACTGAGATCGAGTAATACTAGGACTGTTTTACCACCATCTGTGTTCAAGTGGATGTCATTAAAAACTTTGACAAGAGCTGTCTCTGTGCTGTGGTGAGGTCGAAATCCGA
This sequence comes from Sander lucioperca, assembly GCF_008315115.2. NCBI lineage: Eukaryota > Metazoa > Chordata > Actinopteri > Perciformes > Percidae > Sander > Sander lucioperca. The sequence continues at coordinate 34,144,979 of NC_050178.1, forward strand.
TTGGAAGGCATCAAAAATATTGTTTAGGGATAGAAAAAGGTTGAGTTGTTGAAAAAACGCTTTTTCAATAATTTGGCTTAAAAATGGAAGGTTTGATATCGGCCTATAGTTGTCCATTAGTGACGTGTCTAGATTGTTCTTTTTTAAGATTGGCTTGATGACTGCAGTTTTCAGGGCATGTAGAAAGATACCTGAGAAAAGAGATGTGTTTACAATCTGTAGAAGATCCAAAGCCAAACAATTTTTAAAGAAATCCGTCGGTAGGGGCCAGAAGATGAATAATTATCCAGAAAATCACAAACAAATGCAAAAATGAGGGAGGGCAGGAAAAACTTTTTTTTCTAGCAGAAAAATGTTATGTATGTTATGTATTGTCTGCTTTCCTATCCAGTTAATCAAGTTATGACCCTTTAGCCTGATGTAATGTAATGTGCAAACAAACAAGGGAAATTTAGACAGAAAGGGTGGGTTGGGTTTTGGATTTTTGAATGCATCCTAAAAATACATCCACATTTTATTTCCAGTCATCATATGCCTATTCCCATTAAATTATGCTGAAATACTGTATAGTTTATATGAGCTACAGTATCATACAGTACATACAGTAATACTAATATTACACACACAACCAGCTTTTGGTAGTGGAGCCAGTGAGGGTTGTACTGATCAGTGTTACATGACCAGTGTAATATATATAGTGTATCTTATACTGTGTCAGTAATTTACACTATAATGAATAATCAAATTAATCATTTGTATAGGACTTTCGCCGTGTGACCTCATCCTCCCTCCATTTAAAAACCAAAGCTAAATGTTGCAAGAACAACAACAAGAGATGATGAATGTTTGGTGTGGGTGTGTGTGTATAACGAGTCATCTCCAGTTGGTGAACTGTGGTTGAACAGCAGTCTCCTCTGAATATGGGAAACTCCACTGTTTAGAAAAGTGAGTGTGGGATGTATAGGAATGTTCAGTACCTGATGGAACTGCAGCCAGTCGGTATGACTGTACGTAAAGGTCCCTCCCAGGTTAGGGGTCAGCTGGGAAGATTCAACTGTCTTGTTGAGGGCTTTCATAGAAGTCACTATGTCCATCTTATAGACAAACACAAAGGCAAGGTTAGGCATGAATTAAAAGTACCACTCATCTCTCGTTGAATCAAGAGAACAAAGGAGTACATGGAAGTGTTTTTCATTTCTGACCTGTAACCCAGGTTGTTTTTCAGGTCGAGGACAAGTGTCTTTATCCACCAGCATCACGATACTGTGGACAGCATGGAGAGCTTGCTCCTGTAGCACATAGTCAGTAAGTTAACTACAAAAAAATAGGTCAGACTGTTATTTGTTTAAATTCAACATACGTTGCACTAGTTGCTCTGATCATTTATATTTGAGATAAATGATTGTCAACGCAAAACAACAAGTGTACTATATCAGTAACCTCTCAATTGACTAGAAAGGTTAAGTACAACAGGCCTACAGTGTGTTACAGTGTGTCTGATAAAAATGGAGATTGCGCCCCCTGGTGCATTTCTTTACTGCTAACAAATACACAAACGTGCACAAATTGTGTTACTCAGTGTTTGTGTTTCGTATATATTCAGACACACAATGACTTATCTGTGAATCAAGGAACGTGACAATTTGACATCTGTCAGCATCTGATGACGTGTGTGAGTGTTTTTGGGTGAGTGCAGGCATTGTTGATTCGGACTTGTGCATGCAGGTTTGTTGTTTTAACCTGGGCCATCAGCAGAGCTTTGTAGAGGTGAAGCAAAGGAGGCTTCTTCCTGGCATTGATGACCAAAGTCATTCCTAGCTCTCGAACTTCTTTCCTGCCAAAACATTGAAACGTGTTAGGGCACAATGGAACTTCTTTACGTCAGCATGGCCTTTGTGTGATAAAAGGCTTACGGGCATATTTACTTATTCCACTTCTCAAATCTGTATTTTTATTTAATCCCTCTCTGACACCCCCCTTACAGACACACACACACACACACACACACACACACACACACACACACACACACACACACACACACACTCCACACATCCTTTTCCACACTTTGACGCCTTCACACCCCCCTCTTAATGGCCTCTTCTTGGGTTACTATTGTGCAAGCCTACATCAGACATGGCTGCTAATTCTAGCAAGGCGCTGCATACCAGACAGTTGCCAGCCAGCCTGACCAGAGACTGTTGAGGTATGACTCTTTAGTGGGGACAGAAGAAGGCCAAGCTATCTAGAATGGCTTTTTTGAACTTCAAAGACTCCATTAAATCAGTGTTACCATATAACACTGTTAAAGTGTTTGCTATCAGACCTTTGAGGCGGAGTATTGACACTCATTTGACAGAGGTTAGCACAGGTCAATGTTCTTGCCAGCTGATCTTAAAGGACAAATCCGGCGCAAAATGAACCTAGGGGTTAATTACATATGTGTACCGAGTCGACCGTTCTCTGGGATATGTTTTCATGCTAATCGAATGTGACCAGTTTCATCGCAAACCGCTAATTAGCTTATAACGCTAGTCGTCAGGGCAGAGGATAAAGTAAAAAGAAATCTCTATTTCTGTACCACTAACAAGGCTCAAAATAGCACCACACTTCCACAGTAGCATAATGAGGGTCCCTACATGTAAACTGAAGCATTGAGAACTTTGTAAGTGTACAGACAGTTTATTAAAAAGATAGTTTAGAGAGACAGTACTGTTCATGTATACAGACGGACGCCATCTTGGGAAAGCAGTCACGACCAGTCGAACGACGAACGCTTGCAACCAGTAACCAGTAACATAGCTCAAGCACGGCATTTGTCGTTCGACTGGTCGTGACTGCTTACATATCCCAGAGAACGGTTGACTCGGTGCACATATGTAATTAACCCCTAGGTTCATTTTGTGCCGGATTTGTCCTTTTAAGTACTACAGAGGCAGAATTGTTCAGTTCATATAGTTGTGATTCTGCATAGAATATAGTTTTATTCGTTGTAAAACAGTAACTATATTACGGCATCACTCAGTCTGGATGTAAAAAAAAAAAAAAGTATCATATTATTGAAAGCCTGTGCTGAACACTGGATATATTTCAAACGGTATTTGCTGCCCTCTAGTGGTCAGACCTCTTATTACATACCAGCATACTTTGGAGCTAACCAATAAGCTAACAACACCATATTTCCTCTCAATTACAGATATTTGGTCTGTTTGATTTTTTGATACACAGATATCTAATAGTCATCGCTTTCAGTATACCTTGGTATGGAGTGTAAGTAGAGCAGTAGTTCACAGACATTGTGGGCTGACACAAGAGGGGACATCCAGTCCTTTCTGTCCCCATGGACCTCCACCACTGCCCTGCCTGTCCGGTCCCTGCTACCTGAGGGTTTACAGGACAGAGAAAAAAGTTGGTGAAAAATAATAGCTTTTTGATGTTTTTTTAAAAGTGCAAAGAGGTCAAATTCCTTGCAAGTAAACAATTTGGTTTGGTAATAAATATGATTCAGATTTTTCTGATTCAAAGTCAAGTTTTTAATGACAAATTCTGTGAAAGTACATTATAACATGATTTTGATAGGGACTTTTTGAGATACTGAAATCATACAGAAGTACCTGGCAAAGTTATAATGCCCAGTTCAAGCAGACCACCGATGCCTTTGAAACCTGATTCCTCAGTCTGTGGAGAATGAGGAGTGTCAGAACTTGCAGAAGGAAGTTGAACTTGTGGAGAAGATGGCTTTTCTATCTCTGAGTTATGGAGTTTGGAGTCTGGTCCATCTGCAGCGGAGGGAGTTTCACTCCTACTTGACTGGGAGTCTGCATAACAGTAAAACAAACATTAGTTTGTCTTCCCACAGAAAAAAAATTAAGAAAACCAAAGTAATGCAATTGACAATTGCAAGAAAAAAGTTAGATTGTGTGTATTTTGTTTCTCATAACTTGATTTTGTTTAATCCATCAACTGTCTCTTGAGGACGTTCTTCTAGACAGTGCTAATATTTCCTTTAAACTCTCAACTTTCACCAACTTTCTATTCTGTCCAGAAATCTTTGCCCTTTTTTTTTTTACCAACAATAATTAATTAGTTCTTCATCCATAAATCTTAATATCTTCCTCTATCAACATGGATGCAGCTGCACAGCTGTGTACAGACAGCCTTTAAACATTGGACATGGTCTCTGTAACAACTGCATACTAAGCCTGGCTTTGATTTTAGATATCCTAATTGGCCCCTCCTTAGGGCCAACAAAGCCTTGCCTGTGCTCTCTCTTTGCTGCTTTAATAGTCCATGACAAGCCTGTCTCCAGTCAAGATCTCAACATGCACCTCTGAGGGCATGAGGGTGCATGCCAGCGGGTGCAGGGGACACAGAAACCTCATTCTTGCATGTCATGCTGTCTCTCTGCATTAGAGGAATGTTCTGCTCTTTCTTTTTACCCAATGGGTTCAGGCCCTCACTTTCATTGGGGTCCGGCATGCTATTTCCGTTCACTCCTTCGGTGATGGGAATAATGTGAATGTAGCCGTACTGCCAAAGAACCCAGAGAGCAGTGGGAGAAGATCATACTCAAGCCTGATCTTTGACATTTTAACCCTCTTTCCTCTTTCTTCATGATCCCAGTGGAGCACATTCCCTGAAGCACGCAAGGTCACAGTCCATTTTCAATCATTCTGTTTAGCGTGAATGTTCAGTGGTCCTTCAAGCATAGAGCAACATATCATAATGAACAGATGTGTCTGTGCAGTAATAACACACTTTGTGTGTGGTTGGGGGTTTAAAAAGGATAGAGGGAAGGAAAAGAGAACAAAAGATTGTATCAAAAAAGTCGTTTGAACGTTCAGCCTTAATTTGCCTACTCTGCTTACCTTTTTTAGGGGACGTCAGCTTCAGAGTGACCTGATCCAACAGTTCACCTTTCTTACACTGCATTACGCTGTTGATTGTTTCAGGGCAGATATCACTGTGGCTCCTGTTGTTGAGTTTATAGAGAAGTGGACTCCCTTTAGAAGTCTCTGACACAGTGGACAGAGACCTAACCTTAACTTTGTGTTTTCCTGATGGTTTCACAACCTCCACTTTCTGATGGGGTTTAATGTCACCATCTGATCCCAGATGCTCACTAGCATGATGTCCCGATTGGTGGGAAATAAGTTTCATCTGCACTTTGTGACTATGGCTTAAACCAGGGGTTGATTTCAAAATCATGGGTGATTCCTTCATTAGGTTTTCGGATTCAGAACTTGTAGGAAGGTCTTTCTGGTGAGATGCAAAGTTTTCTGGTGTTGGCTCACAGGAGTGTCCGTGTTGACAGAGCTCGTTACTTATTACAGGTTTATTACAGTGGTTACAAAAGTTTCTACGTTTGTCTCTTTGAGCTTCAAATGCACCCTTGGATCTCAACTCTCCCTCTTCACAAAGGCTGACTTCCTCCAGGGCGGCCAGGAGGTCTACACTCCCCCTCTCAAAAGCGACTGGGTTTCTCAGTGCTGCCACATACGAGTCTCTGTACCTACACTTCAAGTCTTGCTCAGTGGGCTCATGCCCCAGCTTTCTCTGGCTGCACGGCGTACAAGGCTCCTCTGCATACAGAAGTGTGTGCCCACAGGTAACAATATTCCCCAGAGGTACTGGTGGCGGTGGCCTGACAGGTTTGAACAAAACTGAATTGGATGGTTTTGGATGGCTGCCTCTCTGTTTATCCACAAACTCATTCCCTTTGGCGATATCCACCAGGTCTACATAATCACCCTCAATCTCTCGATAGTTGCGACTGTCCCAGGTATTAGGAGAAACCCAACCCACGGGTTTCACCAAAGGTCTGGAGCGTGATTTGGGGGTTCGTCTTTCATAATCCATTTTGACAAGCTTGGAAGAACAGGCCACAGGTCTCAAAGATGCAGGCATTCTGTCTTTTGCAGGAAGAAAAATGGCTTCCATCGGGAGGGTGGAGGAGTTAAAATGAGAGGGAACTGAGATCTGTTTTGGCTCAGGAGGTGCTTCCCGATAAGTGGGCATGATCTTAGGCTTGTCTAAAAACTCTGGGATGGCGATTTCAGCCCAGGGCAATTTGATTACTCCTTGATCTGTGCAAAGCAAGCAGCGTGACAGAGGAGTTCCATGGCGTCCTTCATTGATGTCATGCAGCCATTCCTCAGTGAAGATGCAGGGGTAGGAAGTCTCAGGGACGGGGGTCTCCTCCACTTCTCGACAACCCTCCTCCAGAAGACTTTTGAGGACAACACGAGCCGCTTGGTCCCCGAAAGGTTCCACCTGTAGATAGAAGTCTCCGGGACGCAGCAGCAAAGGGTTCACAGGCGCTAACTGGATGACGGTTTTGTCATGGAGACACAGAGGCCAGCCCTCACAGCGGAAAACCACATCAGAGTACCCAGCCTGAAAAAACAAAAGTAGATTTTAGTGTCATTTTGGTTTAATTTGCTTTTAATTTCAGTTTCATTGATGCATTTTCCCCCCACAATTTCTTTGTACTTTTATTTTGTCTCCTATTTTAAAATCTCAGTTATCTACAGTACATTTGTCAGACTATACTGTTAAATTGAATTTATTACAGGTGTAATTTGAACCATTTATGATTTCAAGAACATTGAATGCATACAGCTTATGAAGAGCTGAGTTATCTCACTTGCGTTTCTGTGCGTGTATATATACTGTATACTGTACAACCAACACAGTATAAACAAGTTAAGCTGTAGCTTAACAATGTATTATGGTTTTATATAAACTTTAACTATGGAATGTCAGAACAATGTCAATGGGCCTCATCCTGAGCCTTAGTAATGTCAAAAAAATATTGATAGAGCAACTGCAACAATAAAAAAGTTAATATTAATGTATTCTATGTCACTCTAATTATTATTCTTTGTCCTACTCCTATTTGGGATATAAGTAGCTCTACGTTTTGGAACTACAGTTCCCATAATTTGGGGGCTTGGGGAATGTAAACAGGAAGTATGATGTCAGCATGGAGTTAGTGAGATACCCTGTGGGCTAAACTTGAGCTTTGTGTATTATGTCTGTGTGTTTTATTATTGCAGCATACAGAGAGAGCGGAGGAAAAAGTGTGTGAGTGCATATGTATCCACTGAGATATATTGATACTCACACATGCTGCCTGTTGGACACTCTCCAGTAGGTGTTTGGAGGGGATGAGGAAGTCCAGCAGACACTGTAACGCATCACCGTGGTAACGTTCCTCAATGGTGCGGAACAGCTGGCTGAGGACGATGGGTGCTGTGGCCTCGAAAGGCGGGTAGAGGGCAGAGAGTGCACCCTGGATGGACGAGTCCAGAGATTCTGGGTTCTGCAGAACAAGACGAGGTAGTGGTCAGTGAGATGGACTTTGTGGAGTAACATTTTTAATATTTATATAGACTGTGAGACTCTAGCTTAAGTTTTGTCTAGAACACATCTACCAGCAACTACACAACATTAAAATAGACAATAAATCAAAGGAAAGTGCATATGTAGATGATACAGTTTGACTTTATTACAAACTGTCCCTGTCTGAGAAAGAGCTCAATACTATGTTAAAAGCATTATTTTGTGATTTTGGCATCTAATACTTTTGGACCTCATTTTGTGTCAAAACCACATGAACTCAACCAAACCCTAAAACTAGGATTGCAGAGATAAAAACTGTACAACAAAGTAAAGAAAGTAATGAAAAACACTGCTGTGCATATAATGAAGGTTAACAGAACATCAACGTCATTGCATAAATAAAGGAGCGGTGTGATCTGCACATTCCTTTCAAATGACAATTGTATTGACCGTTCAATCAAGGCAAAATTAATTCAGGCTTAATAAATCTTTCATTACAGACTGTCTTGTCCATATAATTAAAACAGCTGCCCTTAAACCAAAATCCTGGCATTGCAGTTATTAAATACTATTGAAGGTGGTTTTAATCTTAATAGAGTGGCTTTTTTCATCTCATGGCTTGGTGTACTATGCAGGGTTGGGTCAAATGTGTGTGAAAATGAGTGTGTAATGCGGACCACGAATTTCAATGGAATTCAACACAGATTTATTTGAAGAAGGTGCACATAGCCAGAATGTGTCAAGAACAAATGCTCTGCAAATGCAAAATGACAGGACAAATATTTTTCTTGGCCTTTTGTCCTTCACTGTGCTGAGTTCTTCGGTTTTAAAGTCAAAAGAAGAAAAAGTGATAAACTTCTCTGTGTGAGTGCACTTACAGTATTGGATCAGTGAATTATTGCTGGGCCTACCTGTATAAGTGAAAGGCAATATAATCTCTAATAAACTAAAACCTGCAGCAAAAGATCAAATTCACCAAAATCTAAACAATACAAACAATTCTATCCACTTAACAAACGGCTCATCATCTTTAGGGGATCAGGAGGGGTACTTTGGTTGAGCCGAATCAAAAGCTTCTCAACTTATCTGGAGATGATTAAGTCTGTCCTGCATGAGTTTCTGGAACTTCTTTCATGTCTGGCCAGGATATGCTTCATTTAAACAAGTATATTTGTAGCAGACCAGGGTCAGCGTCTGATCTTATTCAAAGTGACAGGAAGAAGCAAAGCAGACCAAAGAAATGCATATATAGTAAAGATGCAACAATGTGACACAATTTTCTGTCAAGAGGCACACTTGGTGCTAGTGTTTACTGCATGTATCAATGTCTGCATTGGATATTCTGCTAGCACTAGCTGTGTCATGGGTGATGTCCAGCTAAACACAGGGAAACCTTTAAAGATGAAAAGAGGCCATCTTTAAAGCATTTTTGGTGAACCAACCCGACGGCATGAATTTGAGGTGATGTTTTGAGATGTGAGGGTTGTCAACCTATAATTTAACATAATTATTCATGTGTTTCTTTTTATGTTGCCTTGTGTTTTTAAGCATTAGGGGGGCATGACTATCTGTACAAAAACTTCATGGCAATACATCCAATAGTTGTTGAGACATTTTACTAAAAAACAAAAATGTGACCCTCATGATGACATTGCAGGAAATGTCAGGGGATCACCAAAGGCATGGGGGTACATGGTCCCAGAACCATGAATATCTGTACAAACTTTCTAGGCATCAATCTCTCTACATAAATGTATTTGTTTATATACTAGGTAAATGTGTTTAATATACAGTACATCCAACGGTGTTGTCTGGTGTTGGATAGAGGAGTACAGTACTTCTTTGATAGTATGATTTGCTTTCTCATTTAGCACCTGTAGAGTGCTTTATGATGTACACTTTTCTTCTTTCATTCACATGCAGTGCAGCCAAACAAAAGTCTCTTTGTAATAAAAAAGAAAATGAATAATATTCAACTTGAGTTATTAATAAGGACTTGACACTTACCCTGGATCTGGACAGGTCTCAGCCACTAACCACAGCAGGCGTGCTATTCATACAATCAGTTCACAGTATCCCTGCTGTGTCAATCTCCCAGAATCACAAAGGAGTCTGTTTTTAGCCCCCCTCCTCATTTAGCTTGATGACCTAACCAAGACCAGAGACCAGCCCAGGATAAACACAAGTGCAGCAGCTTCAAAGACCTCACACTGGGACTGTTCTGACTGCTTGGCTAACGGATGCTTATGTGAGCACCTTGGACAGTCATAAAACATTGGGAACAAAGGTCATAAAGTTGTTTCATGATTCATTGAATAATTTTGTGACTCATTCAACTTTGATTATACTACTCACTTTAGTGTTTGCATAGCTAAAACTTTGGTATCGTGCATTTAGACACAAAGTGGTTTTGTTCAAATGAAGTGTCTGAAATGAAAAACGTTAATCAACAGCATTAAAGGTCCAATGTGTAGGAATTTCTCCCAACTAACGTTGAGATCATATATCGCAATCAACTCTCTAGCACCACGCAGTTCAAAGTACTTATTACAGCTACGGTAGCCTTCACGCTTCAAAAAGCCGGTCTCTTGCTCTTTTCAATATCGTTTTTCTTTTCCTGGGCGAAGAAGAAGAAGACTCCTGTTCCTGAAATTTGGATTATGAATACGTGTGGTCCTCCATGTTTCCTTCTTCAAACTTGCCGGGGCCGGGAAGCTACGATACCCATTAGCAGCATTAGCAGCACCTGTGAGTTTATCATGTGACAGCGAAAACGCGAAAGGTGGAGCAGTATGTCCTGTTACCGGCTAACGTATTTCAAGATGGAGCATGAATATGGAGCATCTACCCCAGTTCATGCAAATGCAAATGTAAAATTTCAAGCCAAAAGTAATACTTGGAATTGATGGTGGTGGTAAATATTCATGAAAAAGGACAAGTTTTTGAACGGGCAACACAGATTTTGATAATGAACAACTAAACACATTACACACTGGACCTTTAAATGTGGGATGCTGGATGTAAATCAATATCAATATTTGACCACTTATGTTTAGTCTTTGTATCGCTTGTAGACATTGCATGTCCTCAGTAGAAAAGAATGCTTCCTTTTTCTGATTGTGCACATCTGTCACAACAGAGTAGGAAATGGAGAACAGAATACCTTCGAGGCTGGCTCTTGAATGGTAATGCATCACAGCTGTTTTAGACTGACTGCAGCCATTCAATTTTGGGTTCTACTGTATTTCTCAAAGCTAACGACAAACCTGAGGTCATATCTAATACGACACAGCTCTGTGAAGTTACTGTTCAGGGCTGGGACGTTCAATTTCCTTATGTGTAAGTTTTATTTGAGATTAAGTGGAGATTCAGATTTCATTGATGATTCTACAAAATTATTAGAGTGTGTCAACTCTTCTGTAGCCTGAATTTAAAGGTCCCATGACATGGTGCTCTTTGGATGCTTTTAGGCCTTAGTGGTCCCCTAATACTGTATCTGAAGTCTCTTTCCCCAAATTCAGCATTGCTGCAGAATTACAGCCACTAGAGCCAGTCCCACAATGAGCTTTCCTTAGTATGTCCCATTTCTGTGTCTGTAGCTACTGAGGAGGAGAGAGGGGGGTGCAAGGTGAAGGTTACCGGATCGGCCCATCTGAGCTTTCATTTTCTCAAAGGCAGAGCAGGATACCCAGGGCTCGGTTTACACCTATCGCCATTTCTAGCCACTGGGGGACCATAGGCAGGCTAGGGAAACGCATATTAATGTTAAAAAACATCATAAAGTGACAATTTCATGCCATGGGACCTTTAAATCAATCCTTCACTGTAATTCCACCTTAAGGTGCTCATATTATGCTAATTTTCAGGTTCATATTTGTATTTAGAGGTTGTACCAGAATAGGTTTATGTGGTTTAATTTTCAGAAAACACCATATATTTGTTGTACTGCACATTGCTGCAGCTCCTCTTTTCACCCTGTGTGTTGAGCTCTCTGTTTTAGCTACAGAGTGAGGCATCTCACTTCTGTTACATCTTTGTTGGGAGTCGCACATGCGCAGTAAGTACTGTTAGCTAGTCAGTTGCAGAGCATGAGGGAGTGCCATGCTAGCAGCTAGGCGAGCATTATAACGTGTGTTACAAAGTGACGCACGTTCGTCATGGAAGTAAAGGCTGGACTACAATAGAGCTGTTTGGAGCTGTTTGTGAACGGTGTTTTCTCTGGAAGATGGTAAGTCCCTTTGAGGTGGACTTTGGGCTTTTTCACTTTGTAAACCTATAACGTGCACAAAAAGATATATAACACAATAAAGGAAAGGGGAAAAGCCAAAAAGCACAATATGAGCACTTTAAACAAAAATATGAGTGACTTATTGTCATAACATTACTTCAAAAATCATTTGAGATTTAAACATCTTTTTGTTAACACTCTGGCCTGGATAACCTTCTTCTCAAAACAAAGGAGGTTAAAAGCATGAGACGGGAACTCCTCTCTGTGGGTGGTTTGGGGAGTGATATTCATATGAGTGAGACCCTCTTGAGAGTTTACCAAGCACTGCTAAGCTGGACCCAGTTCAGACAGGCTAGTCAGCCAAATTAACTGAGAGTAGGAAGGGTATGCTGCCGGTGTTGTGAGTTCTTCTGTATCTCATTACGTCTGACAAACTGCCAGATAACATGCCAAACAGGCCTGAACTGTGAAAGATTCAGCAGGAATTATTCTAAGACAAAGCTAAATTGTGTCCTGAGTATTGGTTTAGTATTTGAAGAAAACATTAATTTAATCATAATCATAAGTTAGCTAAGTACTTGCACATTTCAGTAAGCAAGCAATTTTGGATCTGAAAAAGAATAAATCCAGAACTTTATGTACTTTATTCACAGCCTGTCTGGACTACACAGAGTTATGCATGTGACACCGTAATATATTCTAAAATATTCAGCGTCTGCAGTTGGTACATTAAAAACACATGTGGAAAACCAAGTTACTTCATCTTCTGTAGTCCTCATGATTAGGATTTTTTTCATTCTGCGTGTTGTACGGATCATACTGACTCACATGTCCTTTACTTTTTTAAGATATTTGTTTGTTTTCTCCCAATATCACAGCTCTCCCAATGTATAGTAGCAATAGATGGTTAGTTTGGGCACTGAGGTGAATAAGTTATACACACCACATGAAAAAGTGATGCCAATGCATATTCTCTATAAATGCCAGGAATACACTTAAAGCTCTGAGATGTATTCTTGTATCAGGGTTTCTGCAGGTTTCAACAAGTCAAATTTAAGACTTTTTAAGACCTTTTTAAGACCTTTATAAATGAAATTCAAGACCTATATCACGACATAAAAGTACAATGAAATGCAGATTAACAAAAGTACTTGCAAAGTATTTTTTTTTTATCAAAATTGAATTAAAGCGACCCGGAGTAATAATGATCTGTAAATAAACAGTGAATTATATTTGGATGAACGAAGAAAGAACTACAACAACACAGAATAATAATAAATGAATAAAAAACATATCAGTGAGTATTAGCGGTAGCATTGCATGGACGTAGGAAAATTTAAGACCCGTTTAAAATTATTTAAGACCTAGAACACAACACTTCAGCTAGTTTAAGACTTTTTAAAGTGCCCATATTATGAAAAAAACACTTTTTCTGGGATTTGGGGTGTTCTGTTGTGTCTGGTACTTCCACACACATACAAACTTTGAAAAAAATCCATCCATGCTGTTTAGAGTGAGATACGGTTTCTGAATGTGTCCTGCCTTCAGTCTCTGGGTGAGCTGTTCAAAATCGGCACGGCTTGTGACGTCACAAGCCGAAACAAGCAGGCTAACCGCAACCATTAGCTCGTAGCATTAGCATGCTAATGCTAACGCTAGCATGCTACCTCATTCTCAATAGCAAAGCACTGCTACAACACACACAAGTTCACCATAATCTACAAAAGAACTACTTACATGTGCGCCCTCATTTAGAAGTCTCCCAGCTAATCCTGCCTTGTAACTGACCGAAGTTGTAGAAACAGCCTTTCTTTTACTGTCTATGGAGCTAGCTAGCTGACATGATCTACATCTGAGCTACTGGGCATGTGCGAGTGCAATCAAAGATAGTACAGAAGAAGAAGAAGAAAAGAGGTCTCACTCTGTAGCTGAAACAGAGACCAGCTGAAAAGAGGATCTGCAGCAGTGAGAGAGAGCACTGCAGTACAACAAAAATATGGTGTTTTTTGAAAATTAAACCATGTAAACCTATTCTGGTACAACCTTAAAATACAATTATGAACCTGAAAATGAGCATAATATGGCTGCTTTAAGGCCTAAACTTTTGATCTTTAAAATGTTATACTTTTTTAGACTTTTTAAGACCCCTCGGAAACCGTGTGTATGATTAAGTTTCCTGGTCTACTCATGCTGTCTCCCTTTGACTGAACACACCCATAGTAATGTATATGCTGCTTATCCATTTAAAGTGTGCAGTACGTCTACAATGTCCTGTCAAACTTTTTGCCTCTCTTATGTTTTGTCTGCTGCAGCCATTCCTTTTGTGTTTTTAACAGTTCCTCTCATTAAAAAAAACTCCTGGTTAACAGCAATTTGTTAAGTACACAATCACTTCCCTACATCCTTATGAAATGCTTCACTGTATATAATCATATAGTGCCTAACTCTCTTTTCCTTATGTGGACAGAAACAGAGTTGATACTTCCTTTTCCGAGGTAGTTTTACTCCAACAATCAGCCAGCAAGGAGAGTTCAATCAAGCTTAAATCCTGAACCTTTAGCTTGGCCTTCAGAGACAGTAGGGTTTGATCGATGTCCAGCTGACTACCACATTCCGCAACCGCCGCCTCCTCTACACATTCAACACAAGGGGATTCCCTCTGTGCCCATTATTGGCCAGTGTAGCCTCTCTAGAAATAGCTTCAGTCTCCAACAAAGATCATTGTTTGACCTGAATTGGCATGCTAGTGTGGACAACAGGCATCTCTCTTTGTCTTGTCCGCCCTTCAGGCCCCCAGGGAGTTTTTGCAGTGTTGAGTATTAACCAGATAATTACAGGTTTCCTCCAAATTGCCTTGGGCTTCGGCTAAAGAAAGTCAGGACCCAGATTTAAGCCACAGTAAAAACAAGATGTCAAGGTATGTAATGCACATTGTGTATCTGTGTCAAGATTAGAGTAGGTAAGCTGACCAGAATGTGATTATAAAGAATAACTTCAACTAAATGGGCGCAGCTCCTGATACGACATGCTGAAAGGATTTGTTGAGGTCTCTGTCTTGACCAGTCATCACATTTGCTTGACATCCTCATTAGAAATGGACTGTCACTGCACCTCCGGGCTAAACCCAAAATATAAGCAGAAGCCACAGTTGAGTCAAAACCTGTCAGTAAATCCTGAAGACTGCCTGAATTCTGCATGCTCGGACATGCAGATATGTTCAAGAGTCTCAGATGACACACCACCAACTCAGCCATAACGTCAGCCAAACATAATGGGCACAGAGGGCTGATGGGATACAACATAAAACCACAAGAAATATTATCAATGGAAGAAGAAAGGGTCATTTGCAGCTTATACACTACTATTACATGGTTTCACACTTAACCTTAAAGTGGGAAGAGTCTCGGAGCAATCATAATAAAAACATGTTACTGATATCTCTTATGTATTCTCTATCCTTCTCCACTTTTTCCTCCGTTAACATTCGGTATCTCCTATTTGGCGGTGAGACAGTGCTGTCTTTGTGTATGATCCACTCTTGTTAAACTCAGCAGATGGGCACTCCATTCAGCTGAGCCATCTTAAATCATTTTAACCAGTACAAAAATCTTTGAGTCACCGCTGCCAGGAGTAAACATGGTGTGTGTTTGCTATCAGACCTTTAATTTGGCAGGGTTCCTATTATTCATTCATTTTGTAGTTTTTAAGAACCCAAGCTATGTTTGTAAAGTGAAGAGGCCACATTAATAACATAAAACATTTGTGTTTATCTCATATTGCATGATATTCAAGGTATTAAAAACCAGCAAGTTTCTACAGTAGCCTACTCTGAGGGTGAGCTGAGATTTGATTTCACAATGGACTGAATCCTGCAAACAATGAACAATGAACGTCTTGTAATATTCTACCATGTAACTTGGAAGACTCAAAACAATACTGCTGAAAAGAGCTGTCTTTTACCATCTTGTAGGACAATCAACCAAGTGTGATCAATCATTGTTGCCATCTCTTTTGAAATCAAAAACTGACTCACAGTCGCATGTAAAACATAAAATATCAAAAATGTGGAAGGCTTCCCCAAAATATTAAAAGTGCCCAATGTGCATTTAAAAACAAAAACTGACATAAAAAGTTAACATGCTGACTTTTTTTTCTTCTTCTAGAATGTCTCCATAACTAATTGATAATGAACCACTCCCATTAAACAGGACAAAACAAAGTCTCCTGGATCTCAACTCATTTCCCAAAGCTTGCATTCTGGCAAACTATCAGGAAATAAAATTTGTTTTTGGAGGCTGTAACACACCATAATAGCTTCCATATTTCACATCACAATGTTAAAATGGCCAAGAAATAAATTAAAAAGATTAATAATACAAGTAAAGGAAGGCCTTGTGAAATCCATTTAGCCATAACACAAGAGATTTGTTAGTTGGTCAGTGTGTTTATGAGGAGTGTACTAAAACACAGACATCTGCTGCTCTTCGTTCCTGAGCTTTGCAAAGTTTTCTGTAAGTCCAAACAAGTGCACAACTCCAAAAAGAGTAAAACAGAGCACAGCAGACTACATGCCATACAAATTGAAGATCTTATCCTTCAGTAAATGTTGGCTCGTCATATCAGTTTATTGTATAGATTTTCCCCATCTGGTTCTGTTAAAATTTGGCAAAGTCACAGCAAGTGAAGCAGTGAGCAGGAAGTACTGTTTGTCTGCCAAAGGGAGTACAGGCGACAGTATTGTAAAGATGTGATGACTTATAAGCAGGGGAGGGAGCTACTGATGATTGTCTGTCCCATGGCTGTTTAAAAGAGAGACACAGCTGTGACCCTTTAAAGCTAGGCCAGTACGTATACTGCCAGCCAATCAAAATCTGGATGCTCTCACACAGCGTGTCCACAGTGTTTCCAACAGTTAATAGATTAAGGTATGTGCATGCATGCTTTAAGCTGAGTGGTTGAAAAATGCACTGTGACTGATGAGCATATCTGACTGATGATATGGAGCAGGTACAGTAAAGTATGTGAAAGTTTGTTGCTGTCAGTTATCAAGAGACTTAAAGCTATACAAAATATCTTTATATTAACAATGGGTCAAATGACTTAATGTGTGTTAAAGGTGGTCACTTGTTATGACAAACTCAGAGAATTATCACCCGACCTTGTGGTTCTCCTCGGCTCTACTAAGCATTTTAATGTCTTACAGCTCATGGTTTTGGTTTTACGCCCGCAACTTCACACGCAGCTAGTAGGTAGTGTTTAGCAAAAAAAAAAACGAATGACCACCCACTGCACAATACCTGTTTAGCACCAAACAGCAGACAGGCAAATTTAGCGACTAGCTGGTGAATACTGTCGAGCATTTAGCAGCTAACTAGCCTGATATTTCTTCCCAGGAGTTAGTGGAGAGCAAAACAGAGCTAAAAGGAAAGTGATATATTGGACTTACATATATCAGTTGGACACAAACACCAGATGAATGCGAATGTTGCTCCGTGTCTGCTTGATGTGTAAATAGGCAAGATTTAAAAGAATCATCTTATTGTTATGATAAACATAATCTAACATACATGTTTTGCCTTGTAAATGCTAAATCTGCCATCGTTCACTTGTTCTTCTAAAATAATCGTTTTCTAATGACAGTTTGGACGAATCACAGAAAAAACTGCTACCCTCAAACTAAATATGTTTTGGCAAGAAAAGAGCACATCAAAAACCTAGCAGCAAATCTCTGGCTTTGCTGATTTGCATTAACTTTGAATAGACTTTGAATTCTGCAACAGACACTAACACTGCAAATACTACCTACAGCATCGCCATGTTTACTGTACAATGAATGAAACACAGGCTGCTGTAATGCCTTAAAAAGAAACCTGGTGAATGAATGACTCGTGGCTGTACTTGTCACACAGTTACTCCTGTAAAGGCAAATACAAATGTCACTAGCAACCTAGGGCTCTGGGTGACGTATTATTGCTTGTTTACCCAAGATTGAAACTCCTTGTCATGCAGGGTGCAGTAATCTAATAATTTAGACTCTGTCGGCGCATGACTGGAAGTTGGAGGATGGTCACCGAAGACGTCATCAGTCATGCAATAAGTAAAGTAAACAGTTGGGGCTGTTAAAGCTGGTCAACCAAGTGCTGCAGTGGATGTGAAGGGAGGACAAAGTACTGTACAGTGGTGGCCACGACGAGCAGCTAAGTCTGGACTCCTTTAAACATCCTTCCATGCTCCTCTCTGTGAAGCTATCATTTATCTGGCATGCTTGGACAAGATGTTAGGGGTCTGACTGTTTTCCATATAAAGAAGAAAAGTACATTGAATACATAGAAAGCTGAATACCAGATAAGAGAAGTTAAATATGCATCATTATGATCTTTATCTAAGCCTTGCTATTTATCTGCATTTATTTGACAATTTTCGCAGCAACAACAACCAGTAAATAAAAGATCAAAGACGCCACATCCTCCCACAAACCCATCATCAAACATGTTCCCATCTTGTGGCTCATTCTTTGTCATTAATTAGTTTCTGTTGTGACCGGGATTAGACTAGTCCTCTCCAGTCGTAAAAAGCCCTGTGATTTCATCTTTGAAAGTGCCAAACGCTGAACTGGAGAATTCCATTATTGAGCATGCAAAGCAGTCAAATAATTTATACCCCAAAACACTCTCCACTCACTGAAGTATGTGTGCCACCCACATCAATTAAGTCCTAATCAAAGGACTTAAAGATGCAAAACAAAAGACAATGGGTTCCTCTCTGTCTCTCTCTCTTTGTCAGTGTGCACACACTTAAAAAGCTTGAGATGCCGTCGATGTGAACCAGTCCCACCAACTGGGCTCAGGATAACAAAAAGGTTTGAAGAGTGCAGTTACATTAGTATTGTGCTGCCTTTGTATGTCACAAAGATAAGGTTTCATGAAAAGAGAACAAAGAATGTGCATCAATACTGTGCACAGTATCAAACTGAAAGAAAGGGTTGCTAAAAGCATAGAAAATGCATTAGTTACAACAGATCAGACTTCCAAAATTTCAGTCACACATAACTGGCAAAGCCGCAGAGAGAAACAAAGTCACTTGTCCAAACCAGAGGCTCACACTCTCAGTCACTGGGTCAGTGGAGCACTTTAACTCTTAAACCAGAAAGTAACAATAGACAAAAATTACAATCAGGAGTAAAACTTGTGCTATTGTGATGTTACTTTACCATCTTTGCAGAGGTTTCTCCTCTATCAGGCAGAAGGATTTTTCATTTTTGGTCCTGATAATCCTTTGCAGACAGCCTCCCTGGGCTCTGTGCTGAGAGTCTTGCCATGTTTAGAGTATTAACAACAGAAGTTGACTGAAGTACATCCACATGACAGTGAGTTGTCTTGATCGAAAAGTAACCAAAGTCACTTCCATTCTTCATAGACTATCCACAAGTCTGAGTGTGTAGCACAAAGAACAGCAAATTGTAAGGCTGCCTGTTGATCCTCTAGCTTCACTTCTCTTTCGCTTCTCTGGCTTTAGTGTTTGGGGGTGAGAGAAAGAGAGAGAGAGAGAGAGAGAGAGAGAGAGAGAGAGAGAGAGAGAGGGAAGGAGGGAGTGAGAGACTTTCTAAGAGGGGGAGGAGAAAAGCTTTCTCTTTCAGAGGAAATCCCCCTCCAGGCTTTTCAGAGTTTCTTCTCTCTCTCTCGCTCTCTCTCTCTCTCTCTCTCTCTCTCTCTCTCTCTCTCTCTCTCTCTCTCTGAAACACACGCAGGCTTTATCACATACCCGAGCACACCCACAGACACAATATGCCACAGATGGATACACAAAACCATGCCAGTCTGCACAGAGACACTCACTGAATGTGTGTGTTACTGTATGTAATGTAAGAATTTAAACATTCCCACATCCTACTTTGTCATGATGTAAACACATGCACTCCCCTTTTGCCTGGCATCAGAGAGCTGCAGAAATCCAGCCCCTCGTTTGTGGCCCCTTTTCTTTCTATTTTAATCACTGGGAGCTTTTAAAAGGCTAAGTCAGTCTTTCTCCTCTCTCCTTTCCCTCGTAGACTTCCACTGTCTGCTCCGGGCTTTCTCATTTCCTTTCTTCAGCAATTGTCTTCCGGCAGACTGCCCAGTCTTTGACTCGTATCAAATGGAGAGAATGCAGAGGGGGCTTCCCTGCAGAGGTCCGAGCCGGACAGCAGGCATGTGAAGAGTGCTGCTATACTTCCACATTAGGCCAGAGGAATGTAGGGGTTGCACCCTCTGGACTACATCTTACATCTGGATTTGGACGATGTATAGAGTATAAAATCCAAGACGAGACATTCACTGAGGAAAAAAGATTGACAGGCAATCGTTTATTTCTGTCTGAGAATGAGTGTGAGTGAGGTGGTTTAGACAAGCAGCTCACAGTTGGCCTCAATTCCTGTCTGTTTGTTGGTTTAAATTCCAGAAATTACATGAGAGTCCATGCATATTTTCATCGCGAGGAGAACCGGCAGAATATATTTCTTTAAATCAAATGTTTCTCTTTATTCAGCAGGTGAAGTTGCAGCTGGAAACATAAAGCATAAGCCTCTGCCTCTCTTTCTCTTTCTCTCTCTGTAATTCTCTCGCTATCTGTGGTTTCCCACTGAAGAAAGTCTTTTGAGCATTCCTCACATGTTTTTTTCTTTCACAGAAAGAAAGCCATGCTAATTTATCTTTCACCCTAAACCAAAGAAATATGTAGGTGACATTCTTGAAATGTGGTACAATATTCCATTCTTTATTTCTCCTTTTTGTTTATTTTTCTCCTTTTCAATCATTCTTTCTTTACCACATTCTTACTTTTTTGACAAAGGGCCACTACTTGGGTCGGCCACATCTTGTGTCTTTAACTTTCCACAAGAAAAGCTCTATTAAGTTCCCATTATATAGGAATTCATTACTATAACAAACTGAAAAGAGGGTAGCCTATTTAAAGGATGTTAGCCAAATATGCTAGCTCATACTAATTCAACAATGAACAGTCTACTTAAGAGTGATATTTGTGGCTGAGATTGATCGATACTGAATTTTTAGACCAATTGCATTATCAATATTTCAACGTGCATTGACTGTTTTTTTTACAACAGAAAGAAGCTGTAAACACAACACTGATAGAATATCACCTTAATGTCTGCATGTTGCACAATTATAAGGTGCAGCGTGCAGTATGCCTTTTAATGTGCATGCAAACAGCGTGAACATTGGATGTGCATTGGGTGTGCAAAATGGAGGTTATTATAAATGATATGTACAAAAAGATATATTGCACTTTGCCAAAGTTGCAGATAATATAAATGTAAATGTGAGTCCAGTTACAGTTAGTGAGGGAGTCCAGAGGGACCTGAACAGCCTCCCAGCCCACCGATGTCCATTTTGCGACAGAGTGGGAATGAATTAAAAAAGTCTTTGCCTGAAGATGCTCCTCTTCTCAACCAGCATGTCATAGAGGGGGTGGGAGACGCTGTTCAGGGTGCTAACCAACTTGGATAATTCAAGTAGATGTGGAAAACGTGTTGGCAAAAAGTTGTAATTGTAAATAAAATATTCATTCCTCTTTAAGCTCTGTTTTTGGTCTCCACCAACTCTCAAGAATAATATCTGACACTTTAGTTATTAAATGCTTTACTGTTCACGTTTGTCTGTTTTCCGCTTGGTGCTGGGCAGTTAGCGTACACTTGGTTAATCACATAGCCTAGACTGTGAGACCATAAACTCATTATGAAATAGTTATTAAGCTAATAAATCAAGTAAGAAATAAGGTCATTTCCCCATAGACTTCTATAGAAATGGACTTCTTTTTGCAACCAGTGGAGTTGACCCCTGCTGGAAATTAGATAGAATACATTGGCTTCACTTTTCAGGTCTGGTAGCTTCGTCCATTATTTTTACAGTCTATTGCTAATCAGGGCTTTTTTTTCTGACAAACTGCCAGCTAACTTTGTCTAGAAATTACTCTAAAGAGTTTTGCCTAAAACAATGAGATAAAAGACACTAAAAAGCTCTGTGGGTTTGTTCTCATGACACGCAACACCTGTCACATTAGGCAGTCATAAAAAAAAAATCTGTTAATAACAATCTATCAGCCAATAAGTGTTTTTAACATAAACTAAACACAACACATAAATAGGCATTTTTTTATAAGTATCCCTTAAATTTCAGTTGTGACAAAGATGTACTGAGCTGGACATTTTACAGGAGAACAAACTATGTAGCGATGTCATTGTTTCTAAGTGACCTCAAACAAATCTTTGGCAATTTATTGTTACTTATCCACAGATTATGTATTCAGCAATACGAAATATCTGTGATAAGCTAAAACCGGCCAGTTACTATATGGTACATCAGGCTCTACTCGTTACTATTACCTACTACCTGTTTATCAGAAAGAAGGGCAATCTCCTTGTTTTGTTTCACTCATTGTCAAGGTCCAGACCAGTCCAGGCTGTCTCCCCAGCAGAAACATGACGTGGAGCTGAGGCAGGGAGGATGAAAGCGGGCCGCAGCGGGCTGGCACTCAGTTTTGATCACTCATTCATGAAAACCAGATGGGCTGTCCATCTAAGCCAACAGAGAGATGGTGGACGGGGTGGAGGGGGCTGCGATGTGCTCTGTGAGTCAGTGAATGGTGATATTTGATAGGGCCCTCTTAAAAGCACAGACATAAACACAAATAGGTACACACAGAGAGAACCAGACAAAACTAGACGAAGAGATGTACACAGAGATAAAGTGCACGGGTGTCCGGAGATACCGTTAAAGCCAGGAAGCACACACCCCACACAGGATCATTAAGCAACCGTATAAACATGCACATGTACTGCAATTTCTCAAGTACATAAACACATGCATTTACAGACACTTGCACGCAAACACAGCGGGATGAGACCGTGAGCCATATGTCCTCCCTTCCTCCCTCTGTGTCTAATTCCTTTTTAGTGAGTGGGAGACCCCTAAGGCGAGTGAACAGGACCCCTTCAGAGCCCACACAACCTCCCATGTATACTTAGACACAGCAGCCCACAGTCTTGACAGTTTGTAAAACATGACTCACAGTGAATGTGCACACTAATATCATCATTAAAGAATGGGAAAACACAAACTCTCCTCTTGGCAGTCTACCCCCTACATCACTTCTTGGATCAATTACCTGAGTCCATTTGCTCTCCAAATGTATATTCATTAACTTTATGTGTCACAGGTTTTTTGGATTTAACACAAGGGAAGAGGAGCAACCTCAGCATTGATAATTCATATCCTGCTCTTGGATCAGACGCAAACACTTTCGACATTATTATGAAGTGCACTGTCTCAGTGACTGAATATGTCTGAATAGCTTTCGGCTGTAATCACTCTTGTCTTGATGGGACAAGATGAAAGGAGGAAAGAGAAGACAAAGGGGTTATCTGTCTCTCTCCCTTGTTTCACGTTCCCAGGGAGAGTGACCTTATCAGTGTCTGGAGATCTGCTGCTGTGACTGTGACATCATTTCCTGCCTAACCCCGGCCTGTCAAGATTAGGGGCCCAGGCTTGTGATTTAGACATTTGGTTGTTCTTTCAGCAAACAGAAGCGATAGAAGTCCAGGCCTCTTCCCAGTCTATATCTGTCTACACCACAGATGTGTTTTTGTCTGAGGTATTTCTGGGTCTTTTAAGCAAGGATTCAAGGCATGTTTTGAGTAGTGTGTTACTTCTGTGTGGTGCTTCTGGAGAATAGGTGCATTCAAGGACATTCCAGCAGGGTCAGTGGGGCTCTGTGCATATGCGTGTGTGCTCGTCTTTCATTGTTCATTCAGGTGCCGACGAGTGATACATCGTGACATTAAATGTTCCCAAATGTTCGTTTTGTAAATCCATCAAGCTTTACATATCACGCTCCATTTTTAGGGCTAATAAAAGACAGGACAGAGCCGCTTGCAACACTTAAATTGCTTTCCATCTGTCCCACTTTAACAGCTTTGTTCCCACTGAGATTTTATAATGAGACATCTCATTTTAATACAACGAGAAAGGTCTTGCTGGGAAACAAATAAAACCTTTTGTCAGTGTAGCTAGTCTAACTTTTCAAAGATATCTTGCTTCTTACAAAATACTAAAAAAAGTCTTTTTTTACAAAAGACTTATATGTATTATGTTCATAAATAACATAATACATAATGTCTTTTTTTAAAATGGCTATTCGTTCATTGTAGAAAAGTAATGACTAATGTAATTTACTAAATTACGGCAAAAATGAGCAAACCGTCCTACCAACAGGCTTTAATATGTATTATTAGTATAGTAAGATTCATTATAATCCTCTGTTGATGCCTGTAGTGCAGCAGCTCAGATATCCACATCCCAGATGATACTGTCCTCATGTCATTACATCACAAAATCCTGTTTATAGCAAATCCTCAATATGAACTTCAATCCCTTTTGAAAAACAATGCGCTTTGCCAATGAATCCCACTCAGCTGCAATCTAGAATATAGCCTGAATCCATCTGTGTGTGAGAGCTTAGTACATCAAATGCTTGGACTAATGGACCATGCATGCTCTGCAGGAGAGGAGTGATGCAAACTGAAAACATCTTTGCCATAGCTGGAAAGAACAAAGCATATTTGTTCCATATTCTTAATGTAGGCTTTGACTGGACATTCAAGTAGGTAATTGTATGTGAAGTGTTTGTGGTTTTGTGATATCATATCAATTTACAGTATAGTAATAGAGGACTGTACAATGAGCTTCAAAAGAAACAATTACTGTTTCTCCAGATACAGTTTTCTAAAATCAAATCAAAGACTTTTCGATCTCTGTGGAATATGTGCAAGCTTTTGTTTCCAGAGTAAAAAAAAAGGGATTTAGATGCTGTATTGATTATTATCATATGTGAAACTCTCATGGTAGACCCACCAAGCAGTTCCACATGTTTTGGTTCTGTCCTGATGTGTTTTCCTGAGAGCCACAGCGCTGAGAGGCTTTAACCTCAGCTGGCCACTGCTGGGTGCTGGTCCAGTGTAGGAAGCAGGTGTTAAATTCACAACAGCAGACAAGTTAGAGAGAAAAAAAGAAACGGCTAAAAGCTGAGGCACAAGAATGTGGGAAGCTTGAGACTTTGGCTCAAAACGTTTGTTTACCTCTCTCCTAACAAGATACTCAGAATGAAACAAGAGCGACAGTCTGGAGCCACGCTAGCGGCCTTGTGAGGATGTAATGCTCATTACACAACAGAAAGCAAAAGTAGATGGATTTTTACCACCAGTGAGGCAGACATTGTCAATTTCACCTGAGGATGATGCCATCATACCATTTAAATAGCCTGATTAAGCATAATTTGCTGTGTTATGTATTTGGAGGGGTTTGTTAACAAGTGAAACCAGATACGACATTCCTAAAATCTCTGACAACAACCAGGCGGCTGAGATCTGAATGATATGACATGAAAGCGGTATATGCTGTACTTTGTCAACGCCAGCTGTATTTGGCTATTGTTTGAGCTCAATGCTCAAATATCATGTTAACATGTCTGTCATTAGCATTTTTACATGTTGACAGCGATTGAATATCACAATGCTGTCAGTATGTTGATATGGCCTTGGTTAGCATGATGCTATAAATACAAAGAAATAGCATTTTGAAACATGCTAAAATTTGCATGCATACCATTAGCATATAATATGCTGAAATGGTAACATGCTACAGTAACTGTTACCATGTTTTTTTGTACAGTAACATGTTAAAATTTAGTATGTTAGCATGCTATGTTAGCAGTAATCCAAAAGGGCTCATTCTCCCAGGGCCCTATGTTCTTGATATAAACTAACATTGTAAATGATCGGTAAGGGCTATCATGCAGTTGAAATTGCAACAAAGAAAGATTGACCTTTCAAATGCACTTTGAATGGTAAAAATCTGGAGATATTAATGTCTAATGTCAAAAAAATCTAGGTCTCCTAAATGAGTTCTATTAAATAGATTTAGCTCTGGGGAGCATAGATAACATAGAACATAGCCTGCTCTAAAGTACAACTGGTTGAGGTATTTTTAAAGATAATTGTATTTGTATTTATTATAAGGATCCCCATTAGCTGATGCCTAGACGACCAGCTAGTCTTCCTGGGGTCCAAAACAACATTTAATCAGACAATATTAAAACATTTCATGACATATACAAAAAGAAAAGAAATAAAGAAAGGAAAATAAATACAACAATATCTGCTTACAGAACTAAATAACAAAAAGATTCCAAAGAGAATTAAATAAAATAAAACAATAACAAACCAAGCAAAATAGAGAAATATCTTGTAAACAAAATGATATATTACAGTATATTACATGGCTAACATTAAGGTAGCTCACATATTCAAAGAAGAAAATCAAATAATTTAAACCATACAAATAAGATTAAGAAACACAAACAAAAAAACTAAAACCTCATGATAAATAATTTAAGCGAAGGTAAGATTTAACTTTCTTTTTGAAATGTATCTTTCCTGTGATGAAACGAATGTTACTTGCGATATTATTCCACAAAAAACTTGTTCTTTACGTTATTGGATTTTAGTAAAGGGACAATCATCTGCCCCCGACTGGCTCCTCTTGTTAAATATGTGTGAATATCTGAACTGCAAGTTATGTTATCAAAAATAAATCATGGTGTTTGAGTGTGAATAACAGAGTGCAACAAACTAAGCACATTGGCTAATAGTCTTTTTTCAACACTCAGCCATTTAAGACGTTGCATGCATGAATTGTCAAGTGTTCATAGATGAGGGGACATTTTTGACATATTGGTGGCACTAGATGAAGTCAGGGCATCACCAAAGTCATTGAGATTCATCTTCTAGAAAACATGAATGTCTGTACCATATTCCTGGTAATCCATTAGTCAATAGATTTCATGCTGGAACAAGGTGTTGCACCAACAGACTGACCGACGTTGTAACCGACCGACCTTACAATTGTGCTTACGTGGCTAAAAATGATTGAAAAACACAAAGGGTTTTTCTTGCTGATATTGAAGCTTTTTAGGGAGGTCTCCTGACTGAAGTAGTCATTAAGACATCCGTAAAGACTGTAAGACAGTTCGTAATGTTTAACCCTCAACTCTACTGGTTTGTGTAAGCAAAGCTGTCGATACAATGGTGTTTTGGGAAAGTGGTATATGAAAACAACGCCTGCTGCCGGCCCATGGGAAACAGGGCGACCCAACCATGACGCTGACTCAGAGATAGACTGCTGCACACACAGACAATGTTGTTTCAGGTGAAACGGAGGACAACAGGTGTTTGTGTGAGAAACAAAGCAGCTTGGAGGAGATACCTTCATGCTTCTCCGATCCTTCTCCTAATATATGACCAGTCCAGAGTAAACATATAGTACTGAGATTGTAATGTTTGGTTCTCACTAGATCCACTAATAAACAGAGGAAACCGGTTAACAGGAGACAGCCAAAAGCTTTATTTGAAAAGGCCTATTTTCAGATGAAGTGGGATGCATAGAGCCCAATATCAACAACAGATGTATGGTGTTATTTACAGAGCTTGACATGTGAGTAAACAGGAGTGTTAATTTTGTTGGGAAAGCCCGAGACAATGAGACAGTAATTTGTGAGCTTTATTAAAATACCACTGAGTCACCACAAGTCTGTGTACATTGGAGATGTTGACTATACCCACCCCTCTTTTTCCCCTCTTTTTTTCCAGTATCTGTCTCATCATCTGTCTCCTCAGCGTCTCCTGGGATCATTTCTCTCTGACCGCCTCTAACTGAGTTACCTTCCCTGACACAGATCTCTCAGCACTCATCTGTGTCAGCTATTTCCTTTTTTACTCCATTTTCCCCTAAACATGTCTTGTCTTCTTGCATTAATTCCTCCTGCCACTTTGCTCTCTCTTTTTTTCTCACACTCTGCTTTATTCTTATCCCAACTGAACTCAGTGGTTTTGGCTCTTTTGTCTCCGCTCTTCTCACCCTCTTGCAGTTTTTGTTTTGTTTTTTGTTTTTACCGTAAGCAGTCCAGAAGCAGCTGTTGGGAGGTGGCTGCCTCTGAGTGGAGCTAATATGTCTGATTTATCATTTGATAACTGGAACTTTATCTGGACTGACAAATTTGATAATCCTTTACTGAGGCACTGAGCATGAAAAACTCACTTATGCCTCATTACTTTTCCCCCTTGTTTTTCAGTCTCTCTCTTGTCATTTTGATCTCTTTGTATCTACTCCAAAACCAACCCCAAATCATTTTATTTCACTGGGTGAGATAATCACATTCTCTCCATGTTTCCCTCCTCTTGACTTCTTTGATACTACTCCTATTTTGTTTAGGCGTGTCTGCTTACGTAAAACTGTGTTTACAGTAGTTGCGTTAGGTTTCTCTAAGTCCCAGCTGTGCTTGCTTCCCTCGCTTTCTCTGGGTTGTGGTTGTGGGTGCAGCAGATGTTTTAGATAACCATAAAGGCACACCACACAGCGGTGGGTTGACATTCTACAGGACCAACCCAATGCACAACAGGATCAAGATTTACTGTCCATGTGATAGACATCTGGGAATGGAAGCCATTGTTAAGGGACTGTACA
This sequence comes from Sander lucioperca, assembly GCF_008315115.2. Lineage (NCBI taxonomy): Eukaryota > Metazoa > Chordata > Actinopteri > Perciformes > Percidae > Sander > Sander lucioperca. Next base: position 34,173,122 of record NC_050178.1, read on the forward strand.
CAAATTAATAGGAGACTGTGAGGAGTTTTTTTTATTTTATTATCTTGCTAAATTTATATTTAAATTAATCCTTTCTTTGCAGTATAGATGATTGTTACATAAAATGTTACATTAAAAAGACAATTTTCACATGCACTAAGGTTCATAAAGAGACTTTGCCAAAATATGCAGAAGACAACAGTTCTGTCTCTGTGTCAGGGTTTTATTATTGATGACATTGGCCGTTCCATTAAGATAATCAGGTTTAAATTGGAGTATTTGAATATTATTTTGACATGTTGTGGCGAGGGTGTTGCTGTTTTTTTTTTTTTCAAAAGATGGGTTTAAAGAAAACATGAATAATGTTTAATGGGAAGGCCTTTTTTTGTAAAGTAAAACATAATAATATAATTTCCGTACAGTCCCTAAAGTGAGACGGAGACAAAATCGCAACTGGTACACAATAACACTTAATTTTCAATATATTTAGAACATGGTGAAAATATAGAGTTGTACTTGGGCATATTCACTCACACTAAACACATCAGCGAGCCTATGTCCCTCCTTCACTGAACTTGCAGTGTAAATATGAGACCACTAGGTGTCATATTTCATCAACTGTCACAATTGTGTTGTCACTGTAATATGAGATGTCTCTTCCTCTCAGCAAGAGCACAGAAAGAGAGGGCTGTAAATGCTCTCAGTGATTTGTTTAGCATCTGCATATGATATCTTGACTTCAAAGCCTCTAAATGAAAAAGACATAAACATATAGTTCAAGTGCAGGAGCAGCCTTCCCTAAAAAGGACAAGATGATCCACTGAAACGAGCCTGGACCAAACAAGGACTAATGATAAGTGTTTTCTCCCTAATGCCAGGTGAAGGCAGTCATTTCCACTGAGAGGATAGATTGATCCAGATGGCATGTGGACTTACGGGCATTATGACCCTCTCTTCACCTGCCTCCTTGTAAGATATTATTATCCCAAAACCAGAAAACATCTGGCTGGCAAAGTTGTGTGATGCAGGGTTCACACGCACATCCAAAGCACGTCTTTAAAGAAAGATTCTCCTGGTTTGATAAGATAGTGTCTGGCTTTAAATCTGGATTTGCTCCAACTTCTCTGGTGGTGGACAAAAGTGGAACTCAGTGTGTCATATTGTTAAAGACACAGCTGGTTTGTTACAAAGAGACACACCCTATGTTGGACAACTTGTGTATATCACTTATACACAAGTTGTCCAACATAGGGTGTGTCTGAAGCATTGTGTGCAAAAAGCAACTGTGTATGTGTGTGTGAGAGAGAGAAAGAGAGAGAGAGAGAGAGAGAGAGAGACAGAGACAGAGACAGAGACGGAGAGAGAGGATCCTCAAGTGTGCAGCTGTGTAAGCAATCAACCTGACAGGGACATTAGTAGCAAAGATCCATGTCCTTAAACACACACACACACACACACACACACACACACACACACACACACACAGACACAGACACAGACACAGACACACACTCAAAGGATGTGCTCTTAACGGGCACACAAGATGCATGCTGTGAATTTGAATACATTTTACTTGACACACAGTGATTTAACAATTTTCATCAATCTTTCTAGATTTCTACAAGTCTAAAATGTAAAAGACAAAAGAACATGCACATCTAGTTTCGAACAACTGTCCATGTTCTCGTTTTGTGATGGGTTTATATACACACCTGTCTGTCTGTGCCTGTGTTTGCCCAGGATTGTAAGGCTTTCCGTTCTAGGAAACATTAAAAACTCTTAGGTGGGAAATGTGACGGTGCATCAGCTGAACAGAGGAAAAAATGGAATAATAGAAAAGCCAGGATAAATATAGCCACTGCCTCAGAAATAAGGCAAAATACACACTGCAGTGAGTTATATTTCTAAGAAAGATTTTATAGTACTTTATAGTTTCTTTTGTATTGGTAAACATTTTTGAATTGAAAGCAGTTAAAACTGCAGTTCAAAACATGTCACAAAAATATTTTCATGAAAATGACATGTTTTTATCTTTGTTAGGTTTAAAACATAATAATTTAGGGGCATAAAAGGGTGATAGCTTAATTACAGAAGCAACAGTCTTCGTATTTTATGAATACTCGATTGATGGGTCATGTTGCTCAAGTTGTTAAAGCCTAATGGCAGCTCCGCTCATTGCAAAAGCCCTAAAATAAAGACCAAGGCATGTTAAAGTACTCTGCTGAACCCGAGACAGGCCACAGGACACTATTAAGAAGTTGTGACCTTTAGTCTCAGAGACTCAACATATTCCACAAGTCTAGAAAGAAAACAACAGATACACACACTCACACACACTCACACACATCAATGTCTGTGGCCAACAGGTGGGATTCCTTGATGGAAGACAGAGTCCTGAACAGAAAAGTCAGTGAAACTACAGTCTTTGTGTAAGTTAAAAGGCCTACAGGTAGAAAAGGTGACCTCCTGGATCAAATGAATGGCTTTTACTACTTCAAAAATATGTCAACTTACTTTGTCCAGATTCCTTTTGTCTAAACATCCAACAAACACAGCTCTGTGTCATCTTACTGCTAGGCCTCTGAAATGATAGCTTGTATCACCTTTCTACCCCATTATTTCTAACAATATTTTAAAGCTTTAAATATTATATTCACATATATTTTTCTTAGAGGATTAGGAACTTGTACTGGACTTCCAGACATACACACAAAGAAAGTAAAAAGAAAAACCTGCTTGCTGTGATTTCTCCATCAGATACTGAAAAGATCTGAAACCTGCACAAAAACAACTGAGCTGAGCTGAGCTTCAAAGCAAAGCCTTGGAAAGAGCATTTCTCTCACAGAACATGCTGTAACTGGAGCTAGAAATCTTGCTCTAATTGGCCTCCCCAGTGGAAAAACATGCTGCATTGTTATCAATTTGGCAACAGAATTTCAATTAGTAGTTGTGTCCCACTTAGTTTCACCAGCCAACCCTTGCTGCCATTGAAAACAAAAAAAACTCCAATAAAATAAAATACAACAAGATTCTCAAATCATGATATGCTAAGTTGATATGCAGACCAGTTGGGAAGCTTTAGTTCTACATCGGCGCTTACATCAGCTGAATTCACTGAAGCTGTAAAGTGTTTTCATTTGCACTTTATAGACTGAAAACCTAAAAAAAAAAGAAATGTTTATATTAAATGTTGTTAAAGGAATATGTTGCTTTCTAGGGCATTATTTCACGTGGTGAAAGAAGTATTTAGATCATTTACTAGAGTAGAAGTACTAATACCAGACTGAAAATACTCCACTCCATACTTACACCATATGTAAACTGACTGACTAAACTTCTGACACACCTTTCCGTCACCACACACACACACACACACACACACACACACACACACACACACACACACACACCACACCAAATCCAAACGTGTAATATTTATGATTGTCATGATTGCAGTCCCACAATGAAGGGGGTGGGGGTTCAGTCCCAAGTATGGGGGATGTATGTATTAAAGTAGCTTAAATACCCTGCTCCCAAAACCTATTTTTAATTCACAATTTAAAACATTATGACACAGACTGTAAAAAGGCTCATCTGGAATGATAGAAAAGAAAAATATTAACACAATCTGTGTGTAACACTTGAAACAAAGTAGCTCTGCCCTTATTCAAGACTCCACAGAGAACACACTGGCCTTCATAGATCATCTGGTGATAGAGGTTGTTGAAGGTAACCTCTTTTAAATAAATATAGCTGTGTATCTCATGCACAGCCCGACCCTGTTCTCGCTGTGCCCAGTGTGCCTGCCTTTCACCCGTCACACAAAATGGAGCTCTGAATTTAGGTCAAGCAGCCCCAGGAGTTGTTCAGACTGCAGCATCATTGCATAGATTGTTCTGCAACATTTATCTTAATCACAGGCTTCCTTTTTATCTCTACGCTCACAGGCTTTGATAACTACATTACTAAAACGCCACAGTGGGGTGGTGTGTTAGTACAGCTGAGTGAGTACACGCAAGCAACAAACAAAGATGACGGGTGGGATAGACTTTGCCTCCACATGCATCGTTCATCGTCTCATTTTTGTCCAATGCTGAAACACTTACTGAAATTACGTTTTGCCCATTCATATCAGTGTTTTGTTTTCCTGAAAAAGAAAATGTTTCCTTTGTTGGGAAATGTATTTCTGTGTACCTGTGTACAGTATAAGAGCCCTTTTCCACCAGGAAAAGAAAAACCAATAGGAAAAAGTTAAAAAATGACAAGACTGAAACATACAGTACTCATGGTAAGTCAAAAATATATATACTAAGTCAGAATGAATCTTACCCACTTAATTGTGAGATCTGGAGTCATAATTACAACAGTGGTTCTAGGCCTCTGAATCATTGCACAAATCTCCCCCTAAACATCATTTTTTCATAATTATTTAGTGATTATAATATCGTTTGATATTACTTACTTACTAAATCAAAATTGTGAGATACTATAAATACTAAATCAACATTTTGACTTATTATGTAATTATTAGCCTATGGATTAATGTCTCATAATTTGGACATATTTTAATTTTTTATTTAAAAAACGAAAATTGAAAATTTGCTTTCACACTGCAGTTTCAGAGACTGGTGGCTTGTTTTTATACAAGGACAAATGTGGATTATCTGACTGCTTCTTCATGTACAGAGTTCTGCATACAGTATACTGCAGTTCACTATAAACAGTATACTGCATGCAGTGCACCTCAGCATGACTACACCTCCTCCTATAGAGAATATGTTATCACCAGCACCCTGCTGGGTTTTCATGCAGAGATGTAGGCCAGTTTTAGTCTGATCTAATCCTTCACTCTTCAAGTCTTTAATTATTGACAATGGTTCAGAGACGGGCCACAGACCTGACGTGCTTTTGTTGGATCAGTATGGAAACACAGAGCTGTAACACCGGGAAACATTTTTTAACAGGAAATCTTCTAGTGCTTGATGAATTTACTCTCTACTAATGCTGCAGTGTAAACTAAATACTATCACGTGTCCAGATATAAATTAAAATGTCATAAAAATAATGTTCTCTAATTTTTAATTCAACTGGGCTTCACAGCACAGACCACCCTCTTTCAGGACTGACTGGCATGCAATCATCTTAATCAAATAAACAGAAGTAGTAGTTGTAGTTGTAGAATTACAGTATACAACCAAGAACTGCAAAGTAGCAAAGCATACGAGAAAAGCAAGATTATTTTTCATTACAATTAGATGTTGATATGACATGTCACATTTTTTCTCATAATGAAATACTTGCAATACTGCAATGGGACCAAGAATTGTCATTATAATAACAAAAATGTGAGAAATATTTTTTCAGTGGCAGCTCCCCATACACAAGTACATAATAGTTGGCTGTTATGTGTTTCCCAACAACTGCTTTGCGTCCGTTTTAATTATAGCACGTTTCACACTGTAAAGTAGCAAGCAGTTGGTTGTTTTCACAGTTAATCTGACAGTTCTGTGTTTACAGCTAAATTTACTCTTGTTACCTTTTGTTCCCAGATATGGAAGAACTTGCTTCAGGCATTCAGATATTTCCAGCAAAACTACTAATGAAGCTCAGCGTAAATTCTTTCAGGAAGACTTCTAAACTTCATCCACCTCTCTCTCTTCCTATAACTGATCAGCTGTTTCGAGGCGTTCACTTTTCAGTTAAACCAACCAGAATTGGCCATGAATTTCACGAGCCAATCACAGCATGGCATCCCTGCTTTAATTCTGTTCTTCTGTCTGCTGCTGTCAGTTGTCATTTCAGGCAAAGCGTGCAACCCTCCTCCTCCCCTTCCACCTCCAGTCATCGTCACCCACGGCACCCTGGGTCCTCCTCCGGCAGACCGCTACCGTCGGCTCCTTCGGTCTGGTCTTCGAGCTCCTTCACCACCACCACCACCACCACCAGTGTCTAGACTCCATCAGGGGGATATGCCTTGGATTCTCTACCCCTTTAAAATTATTTTTATAACAATGGAGTCTAATCTCCAAAGACTCTGTACATTTCATATTATGCATATGTACAAATAAACCTTTGCATATTTGCAACAAAGTCTCTCCTGAATGATGAAAGCACATGATATGCAGCGATTCAAAAACTGCTTGTAACACAAACAGAAACCCTAATGAGTTGGGTTTTGATCTGCCGTAGGAGCTGCAGGTCTGAGACCAAAGCAAAATATTAGGAATTCAGCATTTTTGTTTGTGTTGCCTTTCAAATATTATTGACAAGATATGCGGTGCACTAACCCACACATGACTACACTCCTTTGCAGGAATACTACTCATCCTTAGGCTAACTCTGACTTTAAAGATATGTATTTTTAGCAAATATGACTCATTTCCTCCTGTCAACACGGTGTCACACATACAAACAGGCATGTTGTTTGAGGCAGAATTACTTTCATGTGATGTATGAATGAAAAATGAATCCTGGAGCTACTGTACTTTACAGCGGAAAAAACAATTCATAAATATTGTTCTGTAGAGTAAAACCACACTGATTACATTATGTTTTACATTATGTAACAATTTACTGCATTATAGCAAAACTCATTCACGCATGCTCATGGTTCAAACAAAAACTAGCCTCAGGATGTTCAAACATGTCTGCAAACCCTCAGCATCTCATGATATTCGTGTCTGCATGGAGTTTAACTTCACCTCCCGTCTTAGATGTTATTAAAAGCCTCACCACAGGCCCAGTCAATGGAGACAGTCCTGCTGTGCTTTGTGCCACTGTTGAGGATAATATCTGGTGCGTATGGAGAGCTGCGTAATCAATCAGTACAGTCAGATCTCCTGATGCTGAACACGTATAATATTGTTTGATGAAAACAAGCTTACCAGTAATAGCATGCTGGCCTACTGTCTACAATTGACCAATAATTAATTTAGCAATGAATAAAGCCCATATACTGTACAACAGATCAAATCGAAACCAAATTTAATTAAAGACCATTTTTAATCAATTCATCTTCAAGTATAGTGAAGCACTTACACAAACCATTTAGTCTCGCAGGCCTTCCTCCACAGCGCTGCGGAGGAGGGTCTGTCAAGTTCACACAGCATTCCGGGATGGGAGAAAAACGCGCTCTGGTTTATTGGCATTTCTTTAAATCAATCACAATCGTCTTGGCCGGCGCTAAACAGCGCACGGAGCAACAACGCCTCTGCAATATAGCCTTGGGAAGGAACTTGATTTGGTGGAACATGTACGTTCAAAAGTTGTTTTAGTTGTGCAACAGAAAACTCAGATGGGACAGACATCCGGCCGAAATGAAAGACATCCGGCCGAAATGAAAGACATCCGGCGGAATTTCCAGCGGCACCTGAACAATCCTGGAGGTGGAACGTCGTGGATATGGACTACAAACCATTTAACACCATTTAAAGCTGTAGTGCATAACTTTTTGATATTAACGAACGTCCGTTACATTCAAGCCATTGCCAAATGTGTTGTTACAAAGCTAATTAAGACTATCAGCTCCACACAACTCTGTGTGGCTGTGTTCAGAAACTAGTGTCGTCCGGCGACTTTCGCGCTCAGAAACTCAAGTGAAGATAATTACCTCTTCTGAAGAGTCCATCATGTTTTTTTAATCCTCTGGTAAGGACCGGAGGGGCTACTAGCTACTAGCAACTGTGTGGAGGAGGGGTGGGGGTGGTGCACGATCACAGAAGGCTTGTATCATAAGGACACGCCGACAGTTTTGTTGTCATTACTTAGAATTCCTCATGGGGGAGACAGAAACTACGCACTATACCTTTAAATTTCCACTGATGCCCTGAAAAACAACCACATCAGGAGCAATAACTTGCTGCTGGACTAAAACATCTTCTTCTACAGACATCTTAGATAATCAGAGTTCATGAAGGTCTAAATGAAAATATCACAGTGTCTCTCCCCTCCAGCATCACAAATATGTCCATGTAAAATGTTCCAAAATGGCTTATTCATGCAATGCCTCTAGACATGGAGTTTCTCTTTAAAAGTCAAGTTAAGTCAATTTGACTGAAATTGATCAACAATTGATCAACAATGAAATTGAAACAAAAGTGCACACCCTCTTAAAAAAGAGTTTCTCATATTGTAATTATTGATCGCTCTGCAAGTTATGAGTCTGTCAATATTTTTAGGATCAAATCCTTAAAATCAAATTTTCCAAACCAGCTATTTTATATCCCAAAATGAAACTCTTCATTCTTGCTGATGTTACATCAGTTAGGCAAGATGTGCAAATTAAAAAGCTGATTTGCCTTTTGCTATTAGAACTGAGCAGACTTCAGTACTCCATTGCACAAAAGTACTCTCACTGCAAATTGAAACAGCTGATCCTAAGCTTCTAGAATGTGGACAAATACACACACATTCACACTCTTACACAACATACTGTACTCGATACACTCTTGCTCTTGCTCCTGTTCTGTAGAAATGGCTGTTTGGCTTCTTTTTTTTAAAGTGCTGAAAAGTTGAATGTTATTAGGGGAATATCAAACCCATGAGAGGATGCTGCTATATATGCAAGTGGAATTTAGGACACTGCAAAAGAGTATAATACATGACCAATAGCAACCTCTAGTGGTTCACAAGGTCTGGGTAGGTGGGTGGCCACTTGGTGGAAATACCTGTGATGGGGAGATAGTTAGTGTAAGATACAAGGAAAAGAGAGAGAGAATGGGGGTGTTCAGACATCAATTTTATTGTGAATTTTGCAGATACTGTAAAAGTGTGGGTGTGTGCTGCAGAGCTCAGAAGTTGTCCAACACATAAATGCAAGCAAAACATGGTAAGTATTTCACCTCTCTGACAACAATGCTAAAGCCAGTATTTTCTCCCTTGAAATTTCCATTCCGGGATGGAATGTCTGTTTTTGTTTTGGCTTCTGTGTTGTTGTCAACTGCTCATATACAATACAAAAACCTACATAGTGGATTAAGCCGGGATTTCCCAGCTGTATCCTGGCTTAATTTAGGCTTGACTCGGTTTCATGAATGCAGAGGCACCTAAGTTACAATTGAGATGTATTCTAGAGGCACCTAAGTTATCATTGAGATGTATTCTAGAGGCACCTAAGTTATCATTGAGATGTATTCTGTGCAGCTAGGGTTTTACCTTTTTGTATTAGTCTGCATTAAAATACAACAGGTACATTTCACTGTTCATTAAAGTACCGTTATTATTTTAACATTGTTACCATTATGTTTTATAATTAGTCACGTTACAGTCATTGTTGCTGTTATATTGTGTTTAGAAACACTGTCACGATTGTTAGTTTCTGTTAGTGTTTCCTGTTTTATTTTGTAGTCTCTGTGTTCCTTCCTAGTCTTGTCTTGTTTTACTTCCTGTCTTTTGTTTTCCCGCCTGTTTGATTGTTCTGTTTCTTGTTAGTCCTTGTTAACCTGTGTATTTAGTCTCTGTGTTGTCTTTGTCTTGTGTGGGAACATTACGTTTCTGTTGCTGTTCGGAGTGTCAAGGTCTGTCGTGTTCTGTGCTGTCGTGTCTATATATTTTTGTCTCGTGTTCCCTGTGGTTTTGTTTCCTGCCTGGATTACTTTTGTAGTTTTGTTTTGCCTGCTGCTTTCGGGATACCTTTTGTTGGTTTGTACTTTGTTTTTGTTTAATAAATTACCAAGCTCAACATACTTTGCCGGCTCTCTGCATTTGGGTCCAAGCCTCGCAGCCCCATTGTGACAAACACTGCTGTTCATATTGTTAGAAGTTTGAATATATTATGGTAGTTGTTGAGATGATTAGAAATGGTTGTATAGAGTTGCAAATGTATTTGAAATGAAATCCATGATAAGGGCAATATATAAAGTGCTATACACACATATGTTTCTATAGTGGTTCTAACAAGGGCAGACTGGTCAGAGACCAATATGTCGTCAGCAGTGCTCGAATTATCTTTTTGTCTTTGAGGGGGTCTCTCGCTCATAAAAAAAAGTTGGCACACCCCGCACATAGCCTAACAAGGCTATAGAATTAAATAGCCTAGGCACGAGTGGCGCTTTTGCGCAGTATAGGCGCACGGTAGGCCTAGGCTATAACTTGACACACACACAACAGACAGAGAGCGGATTCCTTTTAATTAATTTCAACATATTATTGATTGTAATAGTCCATTTCATTTCAATTTTGCAATACAAAGAAATAGACTAAACGATTTAGTCTGTCATTCTCAATTTCACAATGAAATAAAACATAACTCATTTGAACCAGACCATCTCAGATATCCTCAGTGTCAAACACAATAATGCATGTAGTCTTTAACTTATACACAGGGAAAATGCACTAACTGGCAGGAATGAATAAAGCCATCGTACAGCCAAAATATGTTCTAGTCTTATAATGTACACGTAGTGGTAACAACACCTGGGTGTTCAGTCGTCTTGTGTGTTGAACCGTGGAAATAAATAGACGAACAATTTTGGAATTTGCACTAAGATGTTGTCGGGTAGCCTATTCACTGAATATTCCGCCGTCAGAGATTGCATTGTATTACTGACAGGTGTTTCAAAATATCTGGGAACTTTTCCGGAGCTCTGAATGGCAGAGGATAGCTAAAGATGTATTTATATTTAAGATGTATTGGTGGTATTTACCTCAAAAGCACATTAAGCTAAAAGCAAGGTGACTTCTTCGGACTTGCGAGTGCTGTCAAATCGATCGTAGCCTATGCGGTTTGCTCACATAGCCTAGTGGTGTGGTGGTGAAGTGCAGTCATGCTGCGTTTATGAGCGTAGGGTAGGCTCAGGTCTTTGTTGCTTTCATGGGAGCCAGTCCTCACTCTATGGGAGCTCGGCTCCCTCTGGCTTCCACGTAATTCGAGCACTGCTGCCCGGATTACTTTTGTTTTGTTTTGCCTGCTGCTGTCAGGACACCTTTTGTTGGTTTGTACTTTGTTTTTGTTTAATAAATTATCAAGCTCCACATACTTTGCCGGCTCTCTGCATTTGGGTCCAAGCCTCGCAGCCCCATTGTGACAAACACTGCTGGTCTTATTGTTAGAAGTTTGATGAATATGTTATGGTAGTTGTTTAGATGATTAGAAATGGTTGCATAGAGTTGCAAATGTATTTGAAATGAAATCCGTGATAAGGACAATATATAAAGTGCTATACACACGTATGTTTCTATAGTGGTTCTAACAAGGGCAGACTGGTCAGAGACCAATACTTTGTCAATTATTTTAGTTGATTTATTTCTTTTTATTTATTCTTTAACACAGGATCCAGTATTTTACTCTACCATGTTCATTTTATTTGGCATTCTCAGCACACAATTTGTGTTTTGTCCAGTGAAATGGGACTATTATTTGGGAAGATTGTACAGTTATGAAACCTGTCACAATGGTACAAATTAAAGTCCCAGTTTACTGGCCCAGTAGCTATATAGTGTAGGCTACTGTACATTCATGAAACAACAGGGCGAGGACAGTTCAATGTTTTATGACCTTATATTTTGCCGGAGAAAATAACTGATGAATACTCTGTTTTAGGCTCCAATCATCAAATAGTTGTATTCATCTACACATAAACTCAGACAGTTATAATCATATGGAAGAAAGGCTATATGTTTATTTAATTTTTTATATATAACGGGATCTGGAGTAGTAGTAGAACCGAAAATCTCCCCCCTGCCAAAATTCTTTCCCCGCTTCAGTTCAGCGGCCGTAGCCAACAAACGGTGACTGTGAACTGGGTACAGACGGCTGCGTGGTCGCCATCTTTTAGCAGTTGTTGCAGTCATTTTAGCCGAGAAAGGGTGGCTGTCAGTCGAGTACAGAGGACCGCAAGGTTGTGGTCTTTTTAGTGGTCGTTGCACTGATTTTAAGCAGTTAAAGGGTGACTGTCAGCTGGGTACAGAGTTCCGTGAGACTATGGGCTTTTATGGCTTTCAACATAGCCAGCATACTTCGCTGTGCTGTGGAGTAATGTCTGGCAATGCGAGACTAGCATCTAGCTTACATTGACATTGTGGGACATTGGGTTCAGCGTTCTCAACCTTGCAACCCCGTAAACTTTGAGTCTGGGGAGGAGGGGCCGGCTCTCTCCAGTATTTTGAATTTAGACTGCAGTAACCATTTTAAATGCTAGCTGTCAGTATTACATTATGCACCTTTAAATGTGTTTAATTTCTATTTGCACTCAACAAAAAGAGGATGTTGTAGCATGATGGTAGCGAAGCACAGTATCTCAGAAGCAGTACTGTCGACGCCCACCAAAAATCAGAACATAACTGCCAAGTTTCACATGTGGGAGTTATGGATCCAACTTTTTATGAAGCTTTTCAGCAGATGCAGTGTTAACTGCTGCCCATGGCATTTACACATGCATATGTCAGAAGATTTATGAGGTGACATCTTTCCATATGCTAATATCTTCCGACGTGTAAATGCGTTAATGTACTGTATGACACACATGTGTTTGATCGTTATTCCTCTGCAGAGAGACAGCGGAGCATTGAATGATCTCATCTACAGAGACTGCTAGCTGCGATGCTGTGTGGAGGGATTAATGATGCTCTGGGATTTTATTTCTATCAGATGTCTGCTCCCTTTTTCATATTTTATTTAATCTTTCTTCAGTCCATACAGGTGGGAGTTAGAGAAGGAGGAAAAAAAAGGGCAGGTGCAAGGCAATTAAGCACATTTCATTACAAGTAAACTCAACGTTCTTTACATCACAATTCTTACAGCAACAAGTAACAAAGGCAATTAGAATACAAGAAAATGCAACAATAACAAAAAAGGGAAAATACAACAAAAAGCAACCACCTACACAAGAACAGGGAGGAACTCCACATCTACCCCGCAGACAGAGATATGTACACACACACACACACACACACACAATAACTTATCAAAAGCCTGAGAAAATAGAAAGGTTTTCGTTTTTTGCTTCAATGTGGTCCTAATTTCTCTCATTTGGTCTCTTTTTGGTAAGATACTGAATATGTTTACCTTTTCAGGATGTCAGAATCCCTCTTTGGTTGCTCACATCTCATGTCCAATCTAAGGCCATAAGCTAGGGTTGGGTTTACAGGTAGATATTGTTTTATATTAAGGGGTCACAAGCCAAAAATATAGTTTGGGTTGCCACTTCTGCATCCAGCATACGCTGAGAAAAGGTCTGGGGAACAAACAAATGAAAAGTCGATAACAAAACTGATGCTATACAGAGGAGTACTGTTACACATGCCTGGTTTGAAACTTGAATGTGGATGAGGACTTTCAGGTTTGTGAACACTTGGCTTCACAAGTGAACACAGATTTGTGACATTTTTGAACAGCCTCAAGTAGCTACTGCTCCTGCAGCAAAGCCATTTATAACCCGAGCACAGAAAAACAAGTTTATTATTATTTTAGACTAGACCACAACGTAGATGGATGTGATTTCTCTCTGATCAAATCACAAGATTTATGATGGGGTATGCAGTTTAACTTTTATTTGGATACATAATCACCATATGTCATTTTAAAATGAAGAACTGAGGCTGACCTAATGACAAGAGAAAACAGATAGAATGACATGAATAATTGAATCCCTGGGTAGCAGGGGGCTAAATGCAGACACCAAGTCATCAATATCTGGGTCTCTTAATTAGACACCATCAGAGATGATCACAATTTAATTGTGTGAAATGATCTTCCACCTACCTGCATCTGAAGAAGAAAATTAGTTTTCATATTATGCTGATAGGTTTGTCATATCAACCTTTATTATTGAGACTCACTGGCCACACACACACACACACACACACACACACACACAAATACCAATTAATCAAACACAGATGATAGTAAACTGTCCTCTTGTCGATGCTACTAGCTGACATCATAGCGAGGGAGAGTCATGAATTATCACTTTGTACTGAGCAGACTGTCCATGAATGTCACTTGGGTTAACATGACAGACGGATAGTGGGTTGTGGTTACTGTAATGTCTCTTGCTGTGTGTTTGTTTTTATCAGAGGTCAGGTAAAAACTGAAAAATTAATTTAATAATAACAAAAAAGAACAATTGAGTAAAGCTAAAAATGACTAAAGTCTCTTCTGAATTACATAAATAGGAACTAAATAGTTTATTGTAGATAATGGACACAAATTTAAAAACAAACAATATCATCAAAAATAGACCAATTTCAAAAACCTCCAGACTGTTGTCAGTATGACTGCTAAATGGCCACATTCCTCTAAAACACTCATAAAATAGATACTTTAATTTTTTTTAATGATCCTATGGAGCCCCCCTGGGGTCAGCTGAGAAAAAAAAACAAAACCGTGCACACAGAATAAAAATCTGTTCCCTCGGTTTTATAAACTGTTCGCACGGATTCATAATCCGTTCCCTCGTTTTATAAACTGTTTGCACAGATTCATACTCCGTTCCCTCAGTTTTATAAACTGTAGCACGGATTCATAATCTGTGCCCTCGGTTTTATAAACTGTACACACGGATTCAAAATCTGTGCCCTGCATGCGCAAAGTTAGAAAGATATTCACAAATTCAAACTTCCGGGATCAACTACTCTATAGCGAAATGTTATTAAATCACAAACGACACATCTTTCCTAACGTAAGGTTAACAACGAGCTACAAACTCATTTTCATCAAAACAAGCCATCTATCATAATCATTTTGTATAGTTTCCTATCTCTTTTCGGTGTTGTAGTTTGTAGACGGTCCCTAAGCACTCGTCTTAGTGCTGTTTCACCGCCGGCTGCTCGTAGAGACCAATGTTATTTCTCCAGGTTGGAGGACGGCTTGTTTTGATGAAAATGAGTTTGTAGCTCGTTGTTAACCTTACTACGTTAGGAAAGATGTGTCATTTGTGATTTAATAACCTTTCGCTATAGAGTAGTTGATCCCGGAAGTTCAAGGGGGGGGAGCAGGTGAGCACTGAGTGAGCAGGTACGAGCAGGTACGAGCAGGTACGAGCGTACGTCTAGTAAGTTGCCGTCTATGGAAAAAGAGCAAAGCAAAACAGCTAGCTGTTGGGGCTAAAAATAGAAAAAGAGAGAGGGAAAAGGAGATGACATGTTAAGGGATGTGACAGCAGTTAAATAAGTGGATGGTGAGAGGCAACAGGTAGGATTAAAGTGTGTCGTCTGGGCTTGCAAATATTCTTGTTAACATACTAGCTAGCGTTTGCTAACACTGGGAATGTAGCAGTCAAATGGGGGTTTACAGCTAGCTTACAATATGCAAAACCAAGGCTGCTGAGCTGAAAACTTGTCGCCGCATACCCCTCTGACACTAGGTAGTTGCGCCACTGCTGGTGGGTATGACTGTGCCATTGTTTACTGTGTTTTGAAACACCTCAGAGAAATACAGAAAAAAACGAGCTAATGCTACTAGCTAACAATTAGCTAACAATGCTAACGACCACAACACAGTGATTTTAATGATGGACGTACTTACGTGAGAGCAGGTGAGACAACTGGAAATGAAACTCAGACTAACTTAAAAAACTGACCAATACCAACAGAAATGTAAGAGCATTTGACAAGGTTAGTTGTTATGCAGTCAAATGTGTTTTATATTGCCTAAGATTTAACAGTCTCATTTTATGTGTATGGTAGGCTACATGGTAGCTACATACCCTTGCTAGCAGGTCAGCTGCTAACAGCTTAGCTAGTTAGCAGAGTTAATGATTCTTCTGACCAAACAAACCAAAAATACTGTTTGGTTGTTTTTTACTGTAATAACAGCCCATGCAATATTGTGTTTGTTCCTTTGTCAGTCAGAATACCTGTTCCAAACAAACAAATGTTTGTATTAGTAATGTTAGTGGTTGAATGTAGCTAGGCGGCTAACTTTTTCTAACCCGCTATCCAAGTTGCAAGTACTTTTCCCAAATCCAAACAAAGTTTGAAGCTAGAAATTACCTTCCTTGTTCAGTTTGTACAATGTAATTGAATGTTTTATTATCAGTTATATAATGTTACTTTTCACAGTAATTTATTAACATTTTTCTTGTGTTGTAGAATATAATGTCTGAGGTGAGGAAAAAGAGACTCTAAAATCAAATTTGTCAAAGATGAAATTACAAAAACAATATTCCTAAGCCTATTTAGCAATACCATAACAGTAAAATGGCCATGACAATGAGTTTTCGTTGTTTTAAGATTGTAGCACAACCAGCGACAATTTGCATTTAGAGCAATGCTGCAAGGCGGTAGGCCTATTCAGATTTTAGCACTTTAGAAGTTTTAGACTTTTAAATGTGGCAGCTGTTAGAGCATTAAGCAACAGAAGTAATTTTGTCTTTAGAGTTTTGATTTAAAATTTTACTGTTTATGCCGTTATCTCACTTCAACTGGGTTTGGCTCATTTGCATTGGATGCACAGTTGGGAATCCCTTAGGGATACAGCAGTTTTCAACATCTTGTAAAAACAGAAGAAAGGATGCCTGAGGAGAAATGGAAAGATAAAGACACAGTGAGCTACACAAGCATACATAAACAAACAAACAAACACACACACACACACACGCACACAGAATATACAAACACTTATCACAAACTCAGTTTCTGCTGAACACCGACATAAGGACATAAGGACAAAATTTGCACAAACATGAAAGTCACAGATCTCTGAAGCAAATCCAATATGTTTTATAACCAGAATGTTTAAGACTAAAAACAACAATCCCATAATATCACTAAAAATTGCCTTCACGTAGATTGCAATTATTATTGCAATTACATGACAATTCTAAAGACTATGTAGTTTGGTATTAGTCGAAAGCTAAAATTCTTGAGTTTTATTTTCCCTTTTCCTTTTTAGTCACATACATATCACATGAACTATTTATGCTTATGTTAACAGTTCTCCAATATGTTACAGCACATTTGTGACTTTTCTCACAACAAAAACAACCTTGCATAAAAGTGGTAACTCCTTAAAAGGGCTATATGACACATTTCTATTACATTAAGGGTAACTTTTTGATATTAATGAACGTCCATTCTCAGTATGGCTATGTTCAGAAGATTGTGTCGTCCGGCGACTTTCACACGCAGAAACTCAAGTGAAGATAATTACCTCTTCTGAAGAGTCCATGTTTTTTTAATCCTCTGTGACCTCCTTGGTTACTAGCAACTGCGTGGAGGAGGGGTGGGGGGCTGTGCGCGATCAAGGAAGGCTTGTATCATGTGGACTAGAGGATGGATACCCGACCCGAGCCCGACGGTACCCGACAGGCCGGGCCGGGTTCAAACAGATATTTAGAAATGATGTTCGGCTTTGGGTCAGGCTCGGTCACATCAGGGTGATAAGGCATTGAACATTTTAAATTTAAAACAGCTTATTATGTACTAGGTAGCCTACTGCGCGCCTGTGTTAACGTGCGCTTGTTGCCCCGTGTGCACTGATGCGCTCATCTGTTGACATTTCCGAATGCCTTCCTACAGTTGCTTAATAAAAGTGGGCTTTCCACACAAACAAACGTACATGTGTCATTAGTATGAGAAAAAAATTTGATTTTAACAATGTCGGGCTCGGACATAAATATCGGGTTCGGTTACTGCTCTGTCGGACGCAGGCCGGGCTCGGACAGAAAAATGCGTCCCGATCCGCACTATAATGTGGACATGCCAACAGTTTTGTTGTCATTACTTAGAATTCCTCATGGGGGTGACAGAAACTATGCACTATAGCTTTAAAGATTAAGGATGTATCAGTTATGGTTAAGATAAGAACTGCATGAACTATAACCTGCAGGAATTGACTGTAAGTCAATATATCATGATGATGGTGATGTCAGTGACGTGATAACCAACATGTCATGTCATACTTTAACAATGGTAAAGATATAGCACTGTTTACTTTAGCACAATATTCACCTTCAATTTGTTATTTATGCTGTTTAACTTAACCATTAACATTTGACGTGTTTACTGTAAAGGCCAGGTACAATAAATATGTGCAATGTGTTATTTAATGGGAGTGGTTCAAAGATAATTGTAGAGATGTAAGGTATACACACAAGCTAAAACATTACAGTGCAAAGAGGCTGTGAAAACAGATAATTCATGTCATCTTCACGTACACATTATGTAGCTTTCCTGTACATTTAACATTCAACAGTGTAGCTGCTTCACTAGTGTTTAATGCAGATTTTCCACAAAGGCACAGAAACGCTTTGCATGAATGCACCAAGTGTTTCCAAGGCCTACAAGGCCTGAATAATGCACTAGTGCAGAACAGATGCATAGTAGCCTATGTATTTATAATACATAATGTTCAGAGAATAAACTGGAAGCTGGTGCTGTTTTTTACAGCTAAATCATTACTTGCAATCCCACATTCATGTGAATTTGGACCCAAAGACAGTAGTATTATGCCTTCTGTATGATCTTTTGTTTAATACCAAATCAGGCAGGAGGCTTTCTTAATAGTTTGTTTTTTGAGATAGTTTGATAGTTTTCTAAATCTAGTTGCAGAATGCAACTGAAAATCATTTCAAGTGTTTTGTCAGATCTTCAGGAAAAGGTCAGTAACTGTTTGACCAGAACATTTACCACATGACTACAAAGTGACCACTTTGACACTGGATACTAAAGTTCTTTACATATGATCTTTAGTTTGACATATGCCATTGTAGGTAATGGCCACTATGCATCAAACAGGATTTTCCTCATCTGGTCAAAAATCCTTTCAAGAATCTTCCCATTAACCACAGCTAATCCTGCAGTGTTAAAGAAGATACATTTCTTGCCACTGTTATTTTTAGGGGTCAAAAAAGCATTCTGGCTTTGTTAGCTTTGCACTTTTTGCAGTCATGCTAATCCCTTAGTCCCTACCTCTTTTGCAAAGCTGCTTCTGCTCCCATTTGGCTTATTTCATTCTTTCCCCCCATCTCTTAATGTTCATGCTAGCATTAAGAAACCATCTGTGGCTGTGTTTCATCGGCCACTGGCTCAAGGCTCTGGTTTTTAAATAGAAGAAATGGATGGGTTAGCCCCAAATGGAGCATGGTCAGGCTTTGGATATGTTGGTGAGTATGTTTAAAGCATGGATGTTGTTGATTGTATTAGAGGATACATTTGTTAAATGGATACACACTAAAAACAGGAAACAGGGTAGTGGGTAATCCTCCAAGAGGATGTGATGCAAAGTGAGATAGCAAGCCTTCACTCTGGACTCACATCCAGACTACACATGTAGCTGTACATGCTGTAGCACTGCCATCCCAAATACTGCAATGTCACATAAACGGATCTCTGTTACTTCCACAACCTTTCAATGCATACGTCACAGATTTATCTTACTGCAAAATGTCAGGGAAAAAAAGCTCAGTTCATATCATGCTTTAATGGTATACCGCACAGTATAGTATTTACAGTATTTACATTCTCTTAGGTACTTTTTGATATAGAGGGGAGGTGGGCTACAAACACACTTACAAAACTGGAGTTACATCCAGATAACTTCACCTTGACCAAGTATTCCACCTACTGAATAGAAGACTACTGCCAACAGTTGTAAAAGAAAGTTGTAATCGTAGCAAGCATACAGTAGGTTTTGCTGTTGATCCGTCTTTGCTAGATGTGTGTTCCTGAAAAGGAGAAATAACTGAGTCTTTCTTCATTTTTATTGATGTTGTCATCAACAATCTCTACCAGCATCAACAACTTGTAAGAGGCCCAACAAAAGGCCTATGCTGACTAATTACAGTGCTTGTGGTCACCATAGCCCGAAGTCTATTTGTGGAGATTTGCTCGTCAGCTATGCTGTGGCTGTGGGAGCTAAATGAGTAGGCTTCATAGCTATCCCGTAACCCCTCAACATACAACAACAACAACAACAACAACAACAACAAGGCCATGTTCATTTTATTGTAGCCAGTCTGGCAGCACAGTGTGGGTGCTCAGGCAAAAAATAAATCCAGGATCACCCAGGAAAAAGTTGATCCAGGTTCACCTTTTACTGCAGCACTACTTCATGTGGCAGGGCGCTGCATTGTTCCAATCAAATACATGGAAGTGCACATTCCTGGTAGATTACTTATAGTAACGTGGACGTGGTATTTCTACAGTTTACCTTGCGATCGATGGAAAGAAAGATAAAATAGTTGCCGCCATGATAGCTTTTCAGAGTTGTAAATTCATGTCTCTGAGTATTCTAAACCTTTTAGCATCTGGTAAGTATTTAATCTGTTAGCCCTCATCAATGCAGCTCTCTGTTGTTGTTTCTTTTGCATTGCAGGATTTTTCTTCAGGACAGATGGATGTCCTCAATAATGCATGTAACGGCAAATATAAAAGCTTTTATGAACTGAGAACTGAGGTGTGTGTGTGTGTGTGTGTAAGATGTTGAAGATGTACAGTATGAGGGGAAGGAAGAAGTCAAGGACAGAGAGAAGAAAAAATAAATTGAGGTCAAAACTCAATAACATAAAATAACACAACTCATCTGTTTTTCTCCATCTAAAGACGAGCTCTACTTGCTGGTTAACCTCTAATTTGCCCTTTCACTCTCATTGAAAACGTGTGCAATGTGTATGCATGCGGCACTGTGAGTTTTTTTAACCTTTGTTCGCCTATACAGTGAATGTGTGTATAGACTATACATTTGTACCAGTGCATGTGTGTGTTAGTGGGCTTGAGTCACGTGACCGGGCAGATGTTGACGTGGTTCGTCTGCTGATGAAAATAGAAAGAGAGACACGAGCTTGAGAACCGTAAAGACAAATAAACCGTTTTTGTTGGGCTGAGTGAGAGGCGGCACATTTTTATGACATTTCTTCTGGCAACATTTCCGGTCTGAACAAGAGAAAAGACAATAAAGGGAGAAAGAAATGTAAATACAAAACAATGCAGCAGTTTGGCTTCTTGTCTCATGATGGACTGGGTAGTTGATCTTCCTTTGCTCGGCTTACTTTCACAGAGGAAATAATTGGTGTGACCTCTCGGAGTCTAACACAGATCAATTATCTGTGTTTTTTGTGTCAGAGCTGTCTTCTTACAGCCTGACTGAAGCAAAGGTCAGAGAGGCAGCAGAATGTGCAGGTAGAACCCACTTAATGGTGTACGCATAGGCTAGGTGGTATGCCTGAGGTGAAAGTAAAAAGGGTTTACAATATGATATATAGTATTGTGCTCAGAATTGGATCATAACATTGTCTCTGCAATAGCAACACATTTGTGGTTTCATTTAAAAAGGAATAGGAAATTTCCTGATTGTGGTGGCATGGAAAGTAATTTACTGATGTACAGATACTGCTGGAAGATAAATTGTGCAATCTGTTGCTGTAAAAATAGAACAGGGAGTTAGAAGTGACATCTCAGCACAAGGAAAAATGGTTTTATACATTAAAGGTGGTGTGGAATTTCCATTAATATGTTGACTGGAATGAAATTGGTTTAGTGCTTGGTGTAATAAAAAAAAATATTTATTAACTGATCTATTGTTTGTTTCATTTTGTCTTGATCCAAAAAGGAAATGGGGTTGCTCTATAGATGCAGAGAGATTAATTAATTAAATTCCTAATCGGTATGAGATCAAAAATAAAAATAAAAATCACAATTCATTATAATGAAAATACTGTATCATCCATATTATATTGAGAGCAAATCCTACACAGGTTATTTTAATACAATGATTCCCAGAGTACTTTAAACTGATTGCACAAAGATAAAATTCCTGCACTATAATACAGTTCTGATTGCTCAAAGCCTGAGGCATGGTTTTGTCCCAGGCAGTATCCTCCTCTGGGCTGATGATGCAGCCACCGGCTTCTCCCAGTGGCCCATAAACTCCCGTGTTCCTGCCACTGGCTTCAAGTCTCATTTGTCGGCATTCACCCCAGGGACCAGGGTCATGGAAGGAAGCCTGGCTAAAACCAGGATCAAGGTCTGGACAGTCCTGCTGTGACCTCCGTCAAATCCTGAGCTCTGAACAGCTCAGCCATTGTATCAACAACAAGTCTATAATTAATGTTATGTATTATTGTATTTCATATTTAATCATGTGTTTGATGTCAGAATTTCCCTACGTGTGACTGGCAGGATTTGAATAGTAGATTTGGATAGTGTAGTTGGAACAGCTCTGATGGTTGGCACAGAAGGTTAAATAGCTACAAAGGCTACTCATTACCTAAATTATCGCAGAAAGACATTGCTTTTGAATGCTCTGCTTTCTATGCTGGTTTCACTCGTCCTTGTTTAGTCATTAATCACACTGTTTCTTTGTGTGTAGAAAATTGTATGCATCATACATTTTTTTTAGCCACGCTAGCAGCATGACTTTGTGGTTGGCTATTTCGGTCTGACGGTCGTTCTGTCAGTGGGTCAGTCGATCCACCACTTTGATCTCAACAACTATTTGATGGATTGCTATGAAATCAAAACTCAAGATGAACTGTATTTACTTTGGTGATTTCTATTCCTTAACATTTCATCTAGTCTAGCGCCATCATCAGGACAACTTTGTGCAAAAACTAATGACATGTTGAATATCAGCATGCTAACACGATAAACAAAGGATAAAAAGAAAAACATGACCTGTTAAACATTAGCATGTTAGCATTTAGCTCAAAGCACTTCACAGCCTCACAAAGCACATACATTTTGTAGAACTTGGAAAAAAATAAACAATGTAGTTATATAACTAAAGTCAAATATTGATTGGTAATTCATTTGCAATAAGATGCATACAGCAACTGTTGGTATGTATTGTGATACCAGCCTTTTATTTTGTGTCATGGCCCTGAATGCTCTAAATCAGGATTTACAAAAGTGTAAAAAAAGAGACTGTTGTGGTTAAAGCTATTTTCATTTTATTTTCATAAGCTTTAAGAGGCAATTGGTTCTAAAGGGAAAAAACAGTTTGCAATTGTAGTGGAGGGTGTATATATTTTTTGGACAAGATGATGACAAACAACCATGAAACACTAATGAGGATAGGAAAATCAATTTACCACTGTATAAACTCTCTTCCTGCTGGTTCTGCTTACTGGGCAGTGAAGATTTTCAAATGTAAAAAAAAAAAAAAAAAAAAACACTAAGCAAAAAGTGTGAGAAGCAGGAAAGATGAACTTCATCTTCGATCCCCACTACATGGGGAAGAGCGACCATGCGGCCACTTGCTGTTGTAAAACAACAGAAGCAACTGTACCCAAAACTGTACAGTTAAATCTTGACTACAACCAGAAACCATTGATTACCAGAACCATCCAGGATGCCATAAACACACCCACTGCAGCCTACAAATTAAAAATGCAGTCTGGAAACATGGACAATTTTAAAGCAGCAGCCTACAATGTGAGAAAAGCAGTAAAGGAGGCAAAAAGCGACTACGTGAAGAAATGGGAACAACCATTACAGAAGGGAAACCCCCAAAGCACGTGGCAAGGTCTAAGAACTATGACAAATTACAAGCCCACCCTCTTCTCCTTGTCAAGTGCTGATGCGTCTTTAGCAAATTATATAAAAACACAACATTTTATGCTGGCTTTAAGGCCATCGGCAGCCAACAAGCATAAACAACTGAAGCAGAGGTTAATGGATGGGTGGGTGCATCTCTCACACCCATCTCCTTTTCTGAGCGTGACGTCAGGAGGGATTTCAAACACCAAGAAAGCCACAGGACCTGACGGTATCAGTGGGCGGGTCCTAAAACTGTGTGCTGACCAACTAGCACCGGTGTTCACTATGATATTCAACCTGTCACTGACTCAGTCTATCATACATGTACCCATCTGCTTCAAGAAGTCCACCATCGTTCCTGTGCCCAAGAAAACAAGACCAGCCTGCCTGAATGACTATCACTCAGTGGCACTCACCTCTGTAGTCATGCAATGCAGTGTGATTACATCTGCTCCTCACTACCATGCACCATGGACCCATTACAGTTTGTTTACTGTCCCAACAGATAAACGGAAGACGCCATAGCACACATCCTCCTATCTCACCTGGAACAGAAAGCAATCTACTAACTCAGTGCTGAAAAAGGCAAGGCAGAGACTATTTCACCTTAAGACGCCTGAGGAAATTCTAGGTATCAACGCAATTTCTACTACTGCATCATTGAGAGGGTCCTGACAGCAAACATCCCTCCCTGGTACAGAAACAGCACCGAACAGGACTACAAGGCTCTGCAAAGAGTGGTTCGTTTGACTAAACATACAATGGTCGGTGCCCTACCCTGCCTAAAATATATTTACACCCGGCATTGCAAGAAAAAGGCAAGGAGAATCATTAAAGATCCAAACCACCTGGCCAACAGCCTTTTCTCCCTGTTGAGGTCGGGTAGAAGGAGGAGCTTATACCCTCAGGTCACTAGGATCCTAAATAAGGACACTGCTTAAGGCTGCCCCTCGCCCCCCCCCCAAAAAAATTCTGCTTTATAATGAATCATGCACAAGTTGAAGGAGCTGATGGGATTACATTTGCTTTGATTTCGTGTGACAAATAAGATTGATTGATTGATTGATTGATTGATTGATTGATTTACCATCTTTTAAAGGTGTTGATAGAACAATATATTGCACTGAAATCCCACTTGGATGAAATCTGGCATACACTATACAGTGTGATTTGTACCTTACATGCTGTGAAATTGTATAATGTGCTTATCACAGGCAGCTTATTATATGCATAGGTACTCTAACATCATTATTTTTCTTAAAGACCCACACGGAGCCATTGTGGAGTAAAGATGGTGCAATGTAACTGGTTGCTTTACAGATCAACAGGCTGCACAAGGCAACAGTGTAACAGACATACACTGTGCAATGAGTGGAGATAATGTAGACATTGCACTTGCATTTATAATAGATAAACTTTTACCATTGACGTCCTACTCCATAAGAAAAACTAATCAAAGGTGGTTTCATTCCACCAGCTAAGTTGGCCCTAGTGCTTTGATTACTTGACCATGTCCTCTTCACATTGCAGGAAGCTCTAAATTTGAAATCCAATTACCCACCCAGCTAAAAAGCCTTGCAACTGACACCAGCTGACAGCCTATTCAAATGGTAACATTTAGCAGAGGTGGACAGGTGCATCAGTGTGTGTGTGTGTGTGTGTGTGTGTGTGTGTGTGTGTGTGTGTGTGTGTGTGTGTGTGTGTGTGTGTGTGTGTGTGTGTGTGTTTGACTTGTAAATTGGCAGTTCTCTCTTTCTGTTGACTTATATTAAGCATTCAGCAGTGTCTGTATTAAAATGAATGATCTGACAGGAGGACAGGTGTTGGCAGGGATAGATGCTCGAAAGCGGTTGGTCATAACATTATCAGAGTGGAGGCAGGCAGATTTAGAAACGGAGGCATGTGTCATTGTTAATGTTCTCAGTATTCCCTTTGAGAGCTGCCCAATATGCAAGCTTTTGTTTAATCAAGGTGATAGTATTCCAGACAAAACAGTGTGTTATTGAAAGGTGCAGTACTGAATTCAAGTCAGGTGTAGCTAAACGTTCTCAAGGTATGTGGAATTTGTCTACAGCCAACAAATTACAAATTGATAAATCTGAAGAAGATGCTACATGTGTGATTTATTTATTTATATGTAGTTTGTGAGCTAATTATAGAGCTATTATTAAGAACCAGTTTGTTGCCTTTTTAAATAGCATGTAATAGTTAATGCCTGTGTTTCGGTCTATTTATATGGAGATTCATATCATAGACATTTTATGATTTAATACAACATAACTCTGCTGATTCCCCACACAAAAACAGACAAAATTACCAATAAGAAATTCAGTTTAGAGCTTAGTCGATTAATTGATACAAATTTACGCTGCAACTATTTTGATAACCGATTAATTGATTAAGTAATAATTTAAGGAGAATTTGCAGAAATATCTTCACATTGTAAATTGTTTTGATGGTAGACTACATTTTTTGTATTTGCTGGCATTTTATAGATAAAACAGTGAATCAATTAATTAGCAGCAAATTAGCAGAAGATTCATCAATAATGAAAATAACTGAGTTGCAGCCATAGTTCGGACATACCTAATTACATTTAAAAGCTTATTTAAGAGGATCTTTGTGTAGTCATCAGATGGTTGACATCTAGAGCCATATAAATCACCACCATAGTAGGGATACATTCTCTTCCCTGTACCTCTTCTTCTTTATCTTCCACCGTCTGACTGAAGCTCCAGACTTACTTAAAACTTAATTTGTTAATAAAAAGGTGTGGTGTAAATTATGGAGTCCTTT
This sequence comes from Sander lucioperca, assembly GCF_008315115.2. Classification (NCBI taxonomy): domain Eukaryota; kingdom Metazoa; phylum Chordata; class Actinopteri; order Perciformes; family Percidae; genus Sander; species Sander lucioperca. The sequence continues at coordinate 34,199,312 of NC_050178.1, forward strand.
TGGTTTTTCTTCAGGAGTCAAAGCTCAGTATACAGTGACACAAATCTCTGAACTATAACATAGCTCTAACGACTGCCCTTCAACTTTTGTGCCTTTGGTTAATGAGCTGCCAAGCATTCTCTTACACAGCATGCAGTTAGTCAATGTTGTCAGCAATGTTGATGAGCAGGTGCAGACATTATGCATAAGCAGGACTATTTCCTTAATTAGTCCAGGTCACAGTCACACCAGTGTTCATGGAACAGAGTGAAAGGTCCCTTCCTTTCTGCGAAATGTCACTACTAATTCTGACATACGGGTTTAACTGGCAATCTCCTGATTTTCCTGATTGTCAGAAACTTTATCTTCTTCTCCAAAGAGGAAGCGAGAGCATTAAACAGCTTTAATTATGTGTGTGTGTGTGTGTGTGTGTGTGTGTGTGTGTGTGTGTGTGTGTGTGTGTGTGTATGAGAGACCATCTGTTTATCAACTGGACCATCACATGACTTGCTGCTCTGCCACAGTCATTCTCTGTCCTTCATTTTAATCCATTAATGCATGCATATTTACTTCTAGCACTGATGTTGAACATAAATTAATCCTGCTGTGGCAATAAAGCTAAATGAGCTAAAATGTAAATGAATGGTTTTTAATATATGTGGTTATGTTGCGGAGGCCTTATGGGCGCCACTATCTTGTAAAGCAAATGTTGTGGGAAAGCTCAAATAGATGCCTAATAGGGTTTGATTACTTATGATTACACTGTCTCTCTAATACATAACTTCCTTGCACACAACACACACACACACACACACACACACACACACACACACACACACACACACACACACACACACACACACACACACACACACACACACACACACACACACACACATAAACACACAACTCACCTCCCCTTCTAATTAAGCAGGTAATCCTCCCCTCATATTTCCTTCTCACACAGCACAGATGTTACTGAAAGACATGCTTAGAGAGGGAGAGAGCAGTAGAGAGACGCTTTGATTCAGATGCACATGAGCTGGGCTTATCTGCAGGTTTCATGTTACAGCAGACATGATCAAAATACATGGCGAAGTGCCTGCCAAGCATTGTGGGTTCAAGTCTGAATCTTAAGGGCTTTTACCATCAATCTGTCTCCTTTGGTGCCTTTTAAGCTACTAAGACAGTAGAGAAAAATGTCACAGAACTGGTCATTTCTTGCACTTTAAGTGGGTAGAATCGTCATCTCCTGGAGAAAGTGTCAAGTGAAAAGTAGCTGAGCAGTCACTTCATTACCAGTTCAGTTTTAAATATTTGCCTCAAAGTACTTGAAGGGCGGTCTGATGGAAGTGTGATCAATGAGCAACAACTTGCTCTGCTTTGGAGAAAAGTGGTTACTGTAGTCTGCTGAAATTGATTGATTGAGAGAGAGCATTGCTTTGGAATAGATCCACATTGCAATACTGCACTAGCAACCTTCTAACCCACTAATGATTTTTTTTTTTTTTTTTTTACTGCAGAGCTAAATTAAGATTATTACTATCTGAGATAAGTTAAAACTGCAAATAGAAATTCAAAGCATTGTACTACATTGTACATTGTAAGCAACTGTGAAATCACCATTTTGGCCAAAAGATACAAAGAACATTCACAGAAGTATTTTGCAATCGCAGTGTTAATAAGAATTATGAATGGGTTATTCTTACTTCCAGTGTGTGTGAATGTGTGTGAGAGAAAAAAACCCTCCTTGTGTGCCCAGCTTTGTAGTACATCAAGATAAATGTCAACCTTTTAAGAAATACTTGTATTTTCTCCCTGGCCTTCACCTCCCATGGACGAGAGCAATCAAATGTGACAGGTGGAAGCAGGCCTATAATAAAGCAATAAACCTGTGGCCCTCCTGCTGCATTAACTTGACTAAACCGAGTTTGATGTCTCACCACCACACATGCCTTCCTGTCTTTTTCAGTCTATAGACAATGGTGTATGGTTAGTGTTCTGTGTCATTAGTTTGTGGATGTAATAGTGTTTTTTCACTAATTACAGCATATCTTTAGTCTGTTCCAAGCTGAATTTAGATTGACATGATAAAAGAGGTGGCAGCAAGCACAAGAGCAAAGTGTTTGGCCTAGTTAGATACACGGTGAGCTGTCCATGGTCCTGAATCCATTTCATATCTCTCTGTACTCTCTCTCAGTTCTCAGTCTTTGCTTTATTGGCATAACATACAGACTCCATAGCATGGTAAAGCAGAGGGTGACAAAATTAATTACATTCCCTGTACAGAAAGATCAATCTGATAAGAACAGATGGGCAAATCTACAGTGTTTTGTATTCAGTATGGTTGCCCGTTTCCCTTAATGTGAGACAACAATCAACACATCTTGCAGGAAGAAAATTGGACAGAATACATATGTTATTCTCCCTCTCTCAGTTCACTTCACTTCATACTGTATATGCCTGATTGGCTTTACAGGAAATAGGCTTAATGCTACCTAACCAATGCACCCATGATGTTGAAAGTGAGCTAGAATTGACTAGATACTCTTCTCTCTTTCAGAGATTATCATTTTGTTTTGTTTTTTGTTTTACCTCCTAAACTTTAAATCATTTTGCATTTTTGCTGAACATGTTTTGTTCCCTACACTTCCAGACAGCCATTGGTTTCCATTCATTTCTGCTCAGTAGGCTACTTTATTAAACAAGCTGATGTTGTGTAATCCATCACAGTGAAGTTCAAGGCTGTATTTATTTTTGCCACAAGTCGCATTATCATTACCGTAGAGTGGTAATGCATTTCATTATAAAAGAAAGCATGTGTTACGAACTGTGGAGTTTGGGTGTGGAGTCTAAAAGATAAGGTAATTTACCCTATAGGGAGGGTCTACCGAGATACTGTAATGCTATTTAATTGCTTTATGGGAAATGCAGGATCTAGTGTTTTTGGAGCTTGACTCATAGGGACTATAAAAGTGTTTCTTGGACTCTGCTGCATCGCTTTAAATTATTCCTTTTTTTTTTTTTTTTTTTTTTTTAAATCTGTCTTTTGTGAGTCCCCCAATTTTATCCGAGTGCAATACTAAATCGCTAACCATCAATAACCATTTTAATGCAGATGTTTACTGTCATGGTTAGCGGCGATGTAAAGTACAAATAAAAACACAGAAATAACATTAGTAAAGTCATTTTATTGAACAATACAAATAACTACAAATGAATGACTGGTAGCCTAAATACACTGAAGGCTGGTGATTGGTGATTTGCCATCTCTCTCTCATCTCTCTCTCCCTCATCTCTCTCTCTCTCTCTCTCTCTCTCTCTCTCATCTCTCTCTCCCTCATCTCTCTCTCTCTCTCTCTCTCTCTCTCTCTCATCTCTCTCTCTCTCTCTCTCTCTCTCATCTCTCTCTCCCTCATCTCTCTCTCTCTCTCTCTCTCTCTCTCTCTCTCTCTCTCTCTCTCTCCCTCATCTCTCTCTCTCTCTCTCTCTCTCTCTCTCTCTCTCTCTCTCTCATCTCTCATCTCTCTCTCTCTCTCTCTCTCTCTCTCAGCAGCATCTCAGTATCCTCCCGGCTCGCCTGACAGACGGAGGCAGTCCTCCTCTCTATCTGTCTGCCTGTTGAGGTGAATATAAAGCTCGGTAATGGAGACTGCTGTGGACCGGGGCTCTTGCTTTTCTCCTCGTCGGAGATACACCAACTCACTGGACAAATAAGGCGTCAAATGACAAGCACCGGTTTTCAACGCTTGTCTTCTTCTTCTTCTTCTTCTTCTTCTTCTTCTTCTTCTTCTTCTTCTTCTTCCTCTTCTTCTTCTTCTTGTCTATCAACGCCTCTTCAAAAACAGATGCCCTGCTCGGGAAGTTACGGACAAAACACGGATAAATCTGCCAAGTCGTCTTCTTCAATTTCCAAAAGGCATTCTCACCCGAAGGTAAAACGGCTCCACGGAGACTAAAACTGTTGAATTGCTGGTTGATGTTTGTGTCTAGCAGCCCACGTATCGCCCACTGAATGGACCTTTTGTGTGTTTTACATATTAAGTCAAAAATGTTTGACAGGAGTGAACATTTCGTGCAAAGTGGGTGGGAAGGTGACTCATAGGCTACTGATTTCAAACGCTGGAGTCAGTATTTACACTGCGCCTTTGCGGGTTTAAAAGACATGCAGGCTATTTCTTAAAACATGTCACTGGCTCACAGGACGTCGGGTTTGCCGGGTGTGTATGTGGTGAAACAACACAACAGTGGGCGATCTGTCTGTGTGATGTGGTGATGTGTGAGTGAAATGATGAAGCTCATCCTCCGCGGTTTTCTCACCAATATTATTTTGACAGTAAAAGAAATGGAGGTTTGTATTCTAATTGGCCGTTGACATTGCGACTTGTCAGATTGGGTTAATAGGATGTTTATCACAGACTGCGGGGTTAGTTCCCTGTGTGTGTGTGTGTGTGTGTGTGTGTGTGTGTGTGCAAAGAAAGTCGTAAAATATGAGTTTGTGCCACAATAACAAAACCTCACATTACTATTGGCATTGCAGAGGTGATATGGTGTCTTGAGTTTACCATGTATCATTTTTGCTCATGGTCTCACTAGACACTATATGTATATATAACTTCCTAAATGTCCCGATAGAATGCCATAATGTCAGGTGGCCCAGAGGAAACAGGCGACTTGTTATGTCTTCATTGTTCACTGTTGAACATAAAGAGGCGTCATTTTATTGGGTAAAAACACCCCAGCACAGACACACTTGAAAGGAATGAATCCAGTAGGTGTTTCTTTAATCTTTTGTTGATCTGAGAACTGTGACAGACTAGAGGTGCCATGTGTTTTATGGAGGATTAAAAACATTATATTTAGTGGAAGATTAGTTTACTGCAACTAATTAGAAAAAATGGCATCCTATCATTTAGCCTGCTTCCAGATATGATGTTTTAGCTCAGACTCCCAGTCCCATATTTACGAGGTCAGTTAATCCACAAACTCAAATGAGTCCAGGTCTGTCCACTAAGCAGTCACTCACTTTTCCACAGCATGAGTGAGCAGGGCCAGATCAAAGGATAGAGAAGATGTTACCAGAATTTTTATTTGTTTTTTTTACAAATAAACTGTGATAAACATAGGGTTACTATTATGAATATGAGGAAGAATCTGGCTGTCTCTGTTTGGCACTTTAAAGGACGCAACACCATTAACTGATCCAGATCCAGCTGTGCTTAGCCAGGGATACTAATCAAGATAAATCAATAGTATTTTTCCCAACAGTTTAATCAAATCAACTCCAGTGTGGCTCCACTGTATAGGTGACATGAGACAAGTTGTAATCACTTCATGTAATCACTTCATGTACTACAACATGCTTGGATCCTTTAGTAGGTTGCAGTGTCTCATTCCATCAAATTAACAATGAATTTAGGGCTAGCTACCCTTTCAGCACAGCTTTTTGAGTGACCTGAAAAGCAGCCTAACTGCTGTGTTAGTGCCCTCAATTTGCTTCAGCTGCAAAAAAATAAATAAAATACAGACAAAATATAGCAGGCTATGCTAACTCACAGCCATTTATGTCCACCTTCCCTCTCTTGCTCTCTCGCTCTCTCATCCACTTTCACACACACTACCTCTCTCTCCCTCCTGCTAGTATGCACTCAAACTGTGTCTCATCGCATCTCATCACTCTCAGCGGCACTCTGCCCTCTCTGCTTGTCTCTGTCGCACTTGCACACACGCGCACATGTGCACACACAAAAAGAAGCACACCAGCCCACAGCCATGTTGGATATTATTTGATAAAATCTGTGATCTTTGCACATACCTCTCATATGCATCATCTTGTGTCACAATTTGATTATTTGTGTTTATTTTTTTGGTTTGTGTGTTGACATTCTGCACTTCTTCTTGAGTTGTAGTCTACTGTACGTGATGACCTCGCTCTTTGACCATAGAAGGTTATCAGTTTGTTTAGGTATATTACGAATGCCTGCGTTTCATGTGACATATTTTATGGACATAAATAAAAAAGAACCAGAATAGAACTTCCAAACCTCAGAGGGTTTCCAAGGGCAGGTCATTTCTATTTTCTCTATTTGCGCAGTGGCTTCATTTTAGAAGGATGGTATATTGCAGAGGGCCATTTATAATGTATAGAGCAGTCCTGTATTAAATATCTGCAGAGTCAGAGGTGTGTATTCCACTGCACAGTCAGGGGGCTAGATTACACCAAATTGCATCAATGAAGTGATGAAGGCAATATGGGGAAATGAGAAAAAGATCTTTCCCCTCTTGTGTTTCTGCAGAAAGTACGCCATGGTGTTGTGAGTTTTTGGAGTGTGTGGGCTCAGTCATAATTAATATTTAAGTGGATGCTTTAATGGTACTGCAGTAAATATGAGTTTTCATGTTGGCGTCTTATAGATTGATAGATAACAAGTTGATTTCACTGGTGCTGAAGTTCAAGGATGGAAACATAAAAGTAAGTCTATGATCATGTATCATCAGACTCTGAAGCTGCAGAAACAGATAAAGTTGCAGAAGTCTATATTTAAACAGCCTCACTAGAGAAATAGGATGTCGTCATTCCCCACAGTTAGAAACCAAGTCTGCAGAAGAAACCAGATCTTTCATATCTTTATGTCCTTTTTCTACTTTTTAGAAATAGAGCACAGCCTTGCATCTATGTACAATATTGTTACAGGTTGTTTTGGATGAAGAGCCTGCGCCTGTTTTGGTATAAGAGCAAAAAAAAAACACATCACATTTGTTTATTTACCTTCCATAGCAGTTGGCAGGCATAACCAGCGATGTCAAAACAGAATAATTCACACAGTGAAAATATTAAGCAACCCCCCCCTCCCCCTTTTTGCTCTTTGTTTGCACAAAATCATAGGATATTGGACAACAAGCTATCTTTCCTTTTTAAAAGCTAGTTGAGATGCAAGGCAGTCAACAATAATATTGTAAGAAAACTGGATTATGCTAATCAAAGTCTCTGTCACTAATTTGTTTAGGAAACTGCAGTGATTGCAATGAAGCATAATAGAACTGAATGAAAGAAATGTTTGTCAATCAAATTAAGTCATTCACAATTCGCACCCATCTGCTGATTACTCAAAGTAACACTAACAGTCACAAAGTGGTGTGTAACCAAAAAAAGGATCAAGTCAGTGTTACTGCTGCAGTTCTTTCTCCTCGTTTTGCTTACTTTTGTCTCTCACATGCTCTAACCTGTCAGGCTTTCACATTTCAGCTGTCTTAAGCTAGGCCTGCACAATTAATTGAATATTAATCGCGATAATGATTTTGGCTCCCACAATTAAAGCTATAGTGCGCAGTTTCTGTCGCCCCCATGAGGAATTCTAAGTAATGACAACACGGCACGTCCACATGATACAAGCCTTATGTGATCGCGACGTTTATTAATATCAAAAGGTTACGCACTAAAGCTTTAAATGATCATGATCAACAGCGATACTGACATTTAAAATGTGTTCTCCACTCCGTGTATTGCAAGCCCGTCGCAAGTTAGCGACAACTTCAGCACAGGCTCACTTAAGGTGGGCAGACCTTTAAGGTGGATCAGTTATTCTCATTTATTGACAAGCCACTCCTCAAGAGTTTTGCACAGCAGCAACCCCTTCACCATTGACCAGTTGTTTTAAATCTTGTTTAGATGAAGATTTGTTAATAGCATGTATGTAGCACAATATGAAAAGTAAAGCAGTGCTCTGTTGATTTTAAACGTGCCATAGGTAGGATTGCGGACCAAGGATCCAGGACAAAATTTGAACATCGACAATTTCAAATCAAATCAAATCAAGCTTTATTTGTCATTGCATGAATACTTCTCAGTCCCTCCCCCCTTTCCACTAAAGCCCAAAACGGTCTCCTAAGCCCCTCCCCCCACAAGGGAGAATGAATGCGTGTGCATGAGCAGTGATTGACATGCAGTTAGACACCCCCCCTGGCCCTGATTGGTGGATCTGAACATAGAGCTGTGGATTTTTCACTACAGGCTGTAGGTGGTGCCAGAGGAGCCAGATTTTTTTTTTTTAAATGACCTGCTTCATGTAGTTCTACTCGAACATAAGGTCAGTTTCAGCAAATATGACAGAAAGTTAGTTTTATAAGTCTTACCTACTGCACCTTTAATTTGAAATCTTATTTTAAGTCTTGATGTGAAGATTTGTACATTAGCAGGAATGTAGCGCAATATGGTGAAGTGAAATCAGTGCTCTGTTTATTCACATGTGAAAGTGCAATACAATAATTTTGTCCCTAAAATCAATGAATAATCGTGATATAATTATGATTGATATAATCGTTATTATCATTTTTGTCATAATTCTGCAGCCCTATCCTAAACACAAACTAGCTGATTCTATCTTTACTTAAAACGAATGAATTAGAAAGAGGTGAACCCCTCCCACCTCAAACCTTCCACTTTTCCAGCTTGAAATCAAAGCAGTGTGGGTATAGCTGACATGAAGTAAGACACTTTTGACATCAGTTAAAGCCTCCTCTACGAAACACAACTTCAAATCCCAAAACCATCCATTCTAATTAAACCTCACGTCTTACTTCTCCGAAGGTGGCAGGCTTAGGAATGGGTGCCAAACCCTCTTTTCACATGCCCTCAGCTAATAGCCATGCTAACTGTGCTGCACTGGGATACTAGGGTTGGCAGAAGTTCAGGCTGGCAAGGGGAGCCTTACCACGAGGCTGTTGTAATTCTGCAAACAACATGACATGCCACTATAGTTGGTGTGACGCTCATTAACACTGCAAAAATAATCTGTTTTGTGTACCTACACATCAAGGATTTAGGGAGAAATTACAACCCATTTGTCAAACAAAAGTATTCTGTAAAATTGTGGATTATTGGTAATATAAACTTTCACTGGCAGGGTTTTTCTATTGATTACTCCTGCTGTGTTTGTGCATATAAATTCTGGTAACATTTAGGCAAGTAAAATACTTAAAGTTATGTGAAGATGTGCAGTAATGCTAATCAGTACATGCAAATACCATATGAGGATCCTGGTCAGACATGGTAAAAGATACTCTTTGTACAAAGTTTGCATACTGATTTGTCAAATGTTTATCTGCGGCCTATTTGAAATCCATGTCATGCATTCAAATAGGCATCCTCTAAGGAGATTCTTCACACTGTGGCTCTCCACATTTTTTATTCTGCAAAGCTCAAACTCTGTGGAACCCCAAGGATAATTTGCACTTTTCCAAAGATCTACTAATGACCATATACATTTATGCAAAACACCCACCTAAGGTCAACAAATGTTGTACACCTGGGAGAAATTAAAATGATTCTCACACACAAAGCATGTGTGTGTGTCTTGATTTTGTGTTTGATAGAGAAAGTTAGTTTGGATTGCTCGGTCATTCAGTCACCAGACATATGCTAACTTCCCTCTTCTTGGCACTGTAATGCCTCGAGGGAAGCTTACATCCAGACTCAGCAAATGGAAAAAGGATTAAGATGTGTTTGTCAGGTGGTTACACTATTTGTCTAAACAAGTGCTATCCATCAGATAGCTTAAAGTGATCAACAGACCAAATACCCAGAAGAACATAAGATGTTTTTGGTATGTCGGCACCTGGATTAAATTCCTGTGTGCTACAGAAATTATTTAGCCTGTGTCAGTAAAATGATCGTCAAAAGACCTTTTGTTTTTCAGCTGCTTTGGCTGAAAGAAGATCTATTTTCTTTGAGGTGATTCTAACTGTAACCTAACAGAGTGTGAAAGCAAACAGCCATGACTAAAGGAGGCCAGTGGAGTGTGAAATTCTGTTACAGTATGATGGATCCGTATTAGGTTTGTGTGTGTGTGTGTGTGTGTGTGTGTGTGTGTGTGTGTGTGTGTGTGTGTGCGTGTGCGTGTGCGCACGCAAGCCGTGTGTCTGATTGTAATGCAGAAGTCCTTTGAAGTAAACAAGATGTTGACAAGAGACTTTCTTTTTTCAAATGCATCTATTCAGGCATATTGATGTCATAGATGCCACCATTTTCTGAATATAGCCCTACTTAGAAATACAGAGAGAGTTGTGTGGAGCTGATCGTCTTAATTAGCTCTGTAGCAACTAATTTGGCAATGGCTTGAATGTAAATGACGTTTATTAAAATCAAAAAGTTACACACAAAAGCTTTAAATGATCATGATCGACAGCGATATTGACCATTAAAATGTGTTCTCCACTCATATTAAACTTCTGCTGCATATCAAATCAAGCCAGGGTTGCTGCCAGTGGATTGCAAGCCCGGTGACACACCGGGCCTAAGTTGACTCCTTGCCTTGTCTTAAACATCAGGGATTTCTTTTATCCCTGATGACAGTATGTGTTTCAACTCTGACAACAAGGGCTTTTAAACTTTACACCATTGTGAGAGCAAAAAGAGATTGGATGAGAAATTTAAATGCCATTAATGGTATTGGAACAAAATAATTATTTTTTGGTGAAAAAGTCTGTTATCAATGTACAGTAGCAATGGTTGAATTAAAATAACATGAAACACTGTAATGTGTGTACAGCCTTGGCAGTTTTTTTGTACTGTGCATGCATTCTTTATTTATTCCTTTTACCCTTCTTATCCTATTTTTTTTCTCAAATTTTTTCGGCATGTACCTTTTTTCCTCACCCTAATCCTGTCCCCCAGCTCCCACCAGCAGCCAAATGCCAACCCACCCAGCCGCTGCATCTTCGTCCCTCTCCACCGAGCCACCTCATAACAAGGCTGTTCCACACTCAGCCCTCCATTAAGATGCAGACCCCTCTCTCTCTCCTGCTCTTTCTCAGTGGCCTTAATCCGTTCCTCCTCTGTGCTATGAATGATAGCCTCAGCAACTAGCCCCCTGGCTATGGCAGGCAAAGGCCCATTGCCAAACATTATGGTGAGAAAATGGCCGCAGTCAAAAGATGTGTCTCGGTGAGAGGAGGTCAAGCTGTCAGCTGCTCAATCATAACGATGGGAGCATAGACCTACTGTAGGAACCTGGCAGAGAGAAAAGGTCCCTGTCAGGCCCACAGCAGAGAATGTGGAGAGTTGGATGGTAGATAAAAACTATTCTGCGGGGGGAACGGAGCAGCAGCCCCGCCCACTGCAGAGAGCCAACAGGATTGAAACGGCAGCAGCTTCAGCGGCTTTAGAGTGAAAAAACGTTACAACATACATTGATGTTAAAATGTATACAGGTTGGAAGGACGGTCTGAAATGTTTTGTACGGTCTTTCGCTGTACGTTTTGTTGGTAAATGTGAGATGTTCGAGTCACACATGTCTTGTCTTCATGTCAGAAACAAGGAAATGAATTTGGTGACGTACGTGTTACATCAACCCGTTCTCACTCCCGCTTGGTCAGTGGCTCTCAGAGTGCACATGGGACTTCTGGGATTGGTTGAATTCGCGGGAAACTCCGGTTATTGGTCAAATTCGCGGAAAAGTTGTGGTGATTGGTCAAAATTGCGAGTCACACCAAATTCACGGTAATTGGTTGAATTGCCGTGAATTGGCGCGATCGCGACATCGCGAAATCCTGGAGCTACAGCCGTGCGAGCTGTAGTTCCAATGAGACAACCTGCAGGGGGACCGAAGAGAGAAAAGTTATATAGTATGCCTTTAAGTTACAACTGAAATTAGAGGTCCAAACATTTAACTCAACAAGAAATGTATAATGTATCGTAACATGGAAGAATTTGATCATTATCTTGATTTACTGTGCACTATAAATAGGATGTCATTTTGTGTCTGTGTGAATATTATTCTGTATGTATGTATTCCTCAGTGTAGTCTTAATTTGGAAACACCAACACTTCTTTTTTAAACCACCACACACACACACACACACTCCCTGATAACGTTTGCTGCTGGCGCCCCTCTCCTCTCCTGCCAATTTCCTAACAGCGTGAGAGAATTGTTCTTTATTAGTAGTGAGACCACTTCCCAGCTGGACAGAGCCTCATTGAGATGCAAGGCCCCCCACTAGAGAACCAAGTGAGAAAATGAAATTAAAGGACACAAGAACAAGCAGAGAGGAGGCCCACCTCTGTGTTCACTTTACTTGTTAAATCTACTCACAATGCCTTGGTAATCATCTCTCCCTCTCTCTTTCACTTGCGCGCACACACACACACACACACACACACACACACACACACACACACACACACACAAATTGTGTTGAGATTACTTAAATACTGTCTGTGAATACTGCATAATAAAGCTCTCTGTGTTTACTGTGCAATGCAGGTGAAGAACTTGTCTGACTGACAAATTACACATTGTCAGCTTCTGACATTGTGTTACCCTTGATTACAGTTTATTACAGTAGTTTTTAACACATTTATGACTCCCTTACTGCTCTCCATTGCCCAAAGAAATATCTACTCTACTCTCATCTCATCTCTCTCTATCACTGTGTGTGTGTGTGTGTGTGTGTGTGTGTGTGTGTGTGTGTGTGTGTGTGTGTGTGTGTGTGTGTGTGTGTGTGTGTGTGTGTGTGTGTGTGTGTGTGTGTGTGTGTGTGTGTGTGTGAGTGTGTGAGACTGTGTCGCCAAAAATATTGATACACACTATATTAAAATATCAAGAAATATATAAATTATAACATTCAGTGGACATCTAAGAAGTTGCAACTTAATTAAGTACTGCAATATAATAAAGACATAGCAGCTCTTTAGCAAAAGCAGAACGTGCCAGATCTTTTCCATTTTTTTCTCTGGGCACATCTGTGTTTATTTCATTGCGTTTTCTGTCTGTTGATGAAGTCTAATTTGTAGGCAGCCATTTCTGGACCTCCAAGGTAGCTTTCACTGCCCAACAAATAAAAAGAGATTTAATCACGTTGTGTTCATTGGTGTTAAGAACAGCTACATTCATATTGTCTATAGCCTTTAGTATGAGAAAGAAGCAAAACAGGATTGTATTTATATGATAAGGTCACAGGTTATTACTTCACAGCAAAATAAAGTGCATGCTGGCTGGCATAAGCCTTGACGCCTAATTGCATTGTTACAGTGGGCTGATTTTCTCTCACAAATTGTATATTAACTTATACGACTTTCACCACAGGAGAAATAACGCAGTGTGGCACAAATGAATGACACTGGAAAGACTAAAGGAACCAAGCTGCAATAGAATACAGAGAGAGTTTGGTTTCCCTCACTAATTGCCTGACATGGTGCTGATTCTGGTTGCACTCTGCTGTTTGCTGTTACATCAAGACTTAACTAATAGATGACACGTGATTGTGTTAGTGTTGTTCAGACCTGAGTCTTTATTTGAGTTTTGATTAGTTTTTTGCAGCTCGTGAGAGTAATTTATTGTCTCACCTCTGATTGGAACCACATGATTATTAACGCGCATGTCGAGATAATGTGCTTGTTTATTTGTATATGAGACTATGCACATACAATTATGTTTGGCTGTGTACTGTGTACATGCTGGTATGGTCACTACACATACAGTAGTTTCAGCATTTTATTTGAACCAGGGAGACTTTCCCAGTCTTTTAAACCTTACATACAGCTTTTATGTTCACTGCTTTATTTTTCATGTTTGTTTTGTGCTTCATTCTTTATTTATCATTTGTATGCTCATTTAACCATCTGCATTCTTATAATCTTTTTAGATTTTTGAATTATTCTTTGCATTTGTGAAGCACTTTGATATGCCCCGTGTTTTTGAAATATAAATAAACCTGTCATGGCTTTGGATATGAGTTGTTTTGGAGTAATTACTGGAGTCCTCAGCAGCACAGACCTGTAGGTGACTAATAAAGGGTATCACAGAGTCAAAGGAAAAATAGGAAAGAAGGAATGTGAGGATGGTGGAGATAAATAGTCAGACATGGAAACTGCCAGGTTCAGAAAAACAAATGAGCAATGGTGAGTGCTAAACCTCAGGAGAAACAAACACATACGTAATGTGGTATATTAATAAATCTATATATTATGCGTTTCATCTGTAACTACAAAGAGAGTTTGTTTCCCCTCACAACGAGTTCTGTCACTGTCAGTCAAGGCTTTGTTGCCTTTTCTTCTCTTTACAGTGACTTTTTTTTTTACTAACAGAGTACCAATTCCATGAGATTAAAGGATGATGCACTTTTAAATTTGTGTAAAGTAAAACAAGATGCATCATACGCTTCACTGATTGATTAACTTCACAGATTATAACCAAGATACCAGAGGCCTTTGGTTAGTCAATGTGTTGTATTAACCATCATTCACCAAGGAAACTTGCAAATAATTACCTGAAATACATAAATGTATACTGAAACTGTGTTAACTATTGGCTGACATATACAGACAACAATGTATCTGTGATGAGCAAATATATTATTTTATTTTATTTGTTTGTTTTATTATTAGTCAGGCACTACTTGAAATGGAGCTTCTTCATCATTGAGCTTTGGAAATAGATACAATGTATTCTTAAATACACTGTTGTACAACAGGAAAGCATGTACTCCTCTCTAATCAGCCTTCAACATACTATTCATTTCCATTTTTAACAGACAGAATATGACTTTATTATTAAGCTTTCTGAAGGGGCCCTAAAATGTCTTCTTACGTAAAATGATAGTATAAGGAAATACTATCACTTGTTTTCATAAAAAGAAATCTAGTGACGACTCCAGCCATAAATGCAACCCTAACAGCCATCCAACTATCCATTAACTCTTAGTTTGTAACCTTAGCCTTGCATCACTCAGTGTGTATCCAGTCACAGAAGATTACCAAGGTTATCTATGCCAGTCAAATCATAAGCAAGTCTTGATTGAATGGCCTGGAAGCAAATTTGGTTTATCTAAGGAGAGTAGAGCTAATTATATCATCATTTTTTGCTGCGTCACAGTAGCTTACCACTTCATGCTAACCTTCCTTGCTCGCTCTTACTGAGTTATTGACGACTTGTCGGTGCATTTGAGAAGTTGCGATGGGAGGAATAAGCCCTCTTGGCACTAGAACACTTATCATGTTACACCAGCTTTTTACAGCACCCACGACAGATGTGAGCATTAAGGATAAATGTCTCAATACAATTTTTTCAGGTTTCTTTCAAGAAGCAATCAACTTTTTATTGCTTGAGAAACCTGTGGTTTTTCAAAGTTACAAATGCTCCACAAGATTGCAGGCGTAACGTAACAAGCTTGCTGACCGGGTGTGTGTGAGTGACTCCAAACTCGTGTTGCTGTCATGTTGCGATTTTTGTTGGGTCAGACCTATATGCTAGCGATGGGGGGCCGAGACTGAGAGCTACATGGAAAAGTAAGCACCAAACAAGCCACTTTGAAATTTTTCTGTTTTCATGAATACAAAAGTTAGATGAACCCCCCCCCCCCCACCCCCTAAAAACTGATGTTAATGAGATCATGCTATTTATGTAGCCTGTATCTGTGGAAGTAGTAAGCATACCATGACCAGTGACAACAGTGACAGTGTAAGAGGCCAGACGTATAACTGGAGGATAAGTGTTGCCACAGAGACCAGCCAAACCTTAAACTGAATTCTAAAAATGGATAACTAGTGAACTGATGCCTGCTGTATTCTGTATTCTTGTGTGGCAGGAAAGGAAATGATTCATATAATAACATTCTCCACAGTAGGGATGGGCATGAGTACTCAAGTAGCCACCAAGCTAATGCGTATGGTAAAGTTATAACCTTACAACAATGTTCAACATGCTCATAAAGTTATTTTTAGTATGGTTGTTTTGACCACAAAACATAACAGCGCTGGGCTACTCTATGATTGAATTTGCCACATAACGTTAGCTACGGTAGCTGTATGGGTAGTCAACTTATCTAATGGTAAGTTAGCAAGTTGTGTTTTTTTTAGCACTCTATAATAATTTAATGCAAGTACTCACATGTGGATATTACCTAAAATGTCCATCCCTACTCCACAGTAATGAGCACTTGACTTCAACTCTTAAAACTCAAAGATTTAGAAAGGCATGACCCTTTCAGAGGTGAAAGAACATACAAGTAGTAATTAAGACAACTGTGGTGGTAGAAACAAGCAAACCCTGTATTGCAGCTGTTATATGATCTCTGTGGCTCCATGTAAAGAGATAAAACTGTAACACAGCAAACATGTCCTCTTTCTTTGAATACACACACACACACACACACACACACACACACACACACACACACACACATTTCCAGAAGACATTACTTGCTGAACTCATTCAGAATGTATTGCAGGACTGTTGTATTAGACTGCATCAGTTTTAGCTAGGTGTACTGAATGAATAAGCAACTGAATGCATATGCCTCTACATGTCTTCATTGACTTCTTGCCTTTGCTTTTCAGAAAAATACCATCAAACATGCTGTCATGCAACCTGCTGAACACTTGTGCTGCATATGAAAGCATATTGTATTATGTGCGGGACAAAAGAAATATCACTACTAAGCATATTATTAACCTTTCAAGTGCTACATGATCCATGCTTTACTGTATGTTTTGTGACAATAACGAGGCACCCTGGTAGCTGTAATTTTAAACAGGCTCCATTAATGACTCTGACACAGAGGCCCATTTAATGAACCACTCTGATTAAAATGTATTCATTCTTTCTGCAAATAACTGCAAGGCAATATTAATAATGGCATTTCAGTGTATTCTTTGTTGCTATATCATATGAATCAAGTAACCTCCATATTAAGTGCCCATGACCTAATTTTTCTGTGCTCATTGTAAGTGTGGGCTTTGCAGCCGTACCAGCTGCATACAGCCAGCTTGAATCTGCCCCATGTAAGTTAATGCCATTACAGTGCAGATTATAATAAAATCGTGAACATGATCATTTGTTTATACAATGAAATAAAAACAGACTAATGGCTCTTAGGACGAAAAGATTGTAATCTTTATAAATGCCTGTGTGATTACGCTGAATCATTCTGCATTTTACCCATCATCGCTGCCACCATGTTGAATACATGTCATGTCAAATTTTAAAATGGCACAGGAATAATGCAATGTAAGATGTAGTACTAGCTGCATGACTGGTGGTCTCTATCAGTCTAGCCATCAGTCATGTCCTGTGTCCCATCAATGGCACCTCACATTGTTCGCTGACTGTGACAGGCCAACAAAGAAAGAAGGAGATATTGGTTGGGGGAATGATGCTAAATCACAAGCGTGGTGAATCAATTGACTTCAGAAGGGGAGCAGCACTAAATCCACTACAGCACTTAGTGTGAATAACAGCTTGAATTGACTGTGCTCTTTGCCTTGGGGTGGTCTTGTGTGCATGTGTGTGTAAACATGTACAATGATTTGTGTTTTTGTGAGGTGTAATCTATGTCCTCATCTTAATCATAGACTGTAAAAATAGTGGACGTAGCAGCAGTGACGTCATCCATTGGTTTGTGGACTGCCGTTTTGAAGCCTTTGCCATCTAAACTGAAACGGGGAAGTTTCCAACGGCGGAATTTTACCTGCAGGTAAACAACGACCTCTGGGTACTGCCGCCATTCATCTGCATGTACGGCAGTACAAAAAAACGGCAGACTTTCCTTTAAGTTACCAGCTAACACCTCGGTTGGCAAGATGCTACTGAATTCTGAACAAGACATTTTTTGGCGACCAAAATGTTCCAATAAGCTTTGATAAAGTGAAAACCCACAGTGAGGGGGTTAAAGTTTAACACAAAAATACGGAAAACACCCAAAACAAGTTCACAGCTATTTTAATGTGCACAGTGCCATGGAAATGCATTGCTAAGCCTCTACCATAATTGACAGGTCGGTGTGTAGCCACGGCCCTAAAGTATGCCCTGCTTTATCATCTATTTTAAAATAAATGGAACCATAATTTACAAAATGAACATCATGTCATATTGAAAAAGGCTTAAAACTAGTGATTGAGACAATAAACTTGTGTATACTTATATACTTATATACTTCTATATAAGCCAGCTTCTTTTTGCAACCAGTGGAGTCGCCCCCTGCTGGAAATTAGATAGAATGCAGGTTTACGGCACTTCTGCATTGGCTTCACTTCTCAGGCCTGGAAGCTTCGTCCATTATTTTTTACAGTCTATGGTCTAAACCAAACAGAGTATTTCCAGTAAGTGAGAATGCATCTCTCACTGACAATCTCCTGTTGTGTGCTACATGTGTGAAAGGGTCCTGATTCTTGGACATTGTCTGGAGTTCATATGGGAAAACAGCGTAAGAGTCTACAGCCATGCTAGCGGCACTGTCAGGCTGTATTTAGTGATACAGTAGGGGATTCAGTGGTGCTTTGAGCTAAATGCTAAAGTCTGCATGCTGACACACTCACAGTGACAATGTTACCATTTTTGTTTTAGTTTACCGTGTTCATCATTTTAGTTTAACATCAGCTGAGGCTGTAATTGGTTTTCCAGTTATCCAGTCATAAATCAAGGTATTGGGCAAATTAAAATGTTGACTTGATGGACTAGAATAGAATAAAAAAGAAAAAGAAATGTAGAATATTTTGCTGGCAGATAAAGTGGCAAACCTCATTCATTGGAGTACAATGTTACAAGAGACTACTGCCTGTCCTCCCTGTGCAGTCTTTGGCTACAGAAGCCGCACTGCCTCAAGCTATTGGATGCAGTTTAAACCGTTGTAATAACGTAAAGAATGAAATTGTATACTGTAGGATTAGAATAAAACTTTGTGTCCTGATTGCCACAAGTTGAGCATTATTGTAAATGCCCGACAGCAGGGTAATGACCAATATGTTCATCACATTGAATCCTCAAAGTAAGTGTTTCAATTAACTGAGCCATGCAGTGACAATGTGGTGCAGTGGCATTTTAAGTAAATTTTAATGATATCATTAGCCTGATGGATGGCCAATATAAAAACTTAATAAAGTACACTGGAAGTTGTTTTTTATTAGTAACTAAATAAAGACTTGGAATTTGTTAAGCTGGTTTAAGAGAATCAATGCATCCTCATACAGAAGAGGAGTCTTGCCGTGCTTGAAGTGGTAATGTTTAGGACAGTCTCGAAACATTAAGTCACTCTAAGTCACAGTTGTTTTACGATCAATGACAGTAATCAGCTCCCCTAGACTGCTCGGCTTAGTGCTTCAGTCAATCCACTGACTTATTTAACATCTCACCGGTCATGTTGTGTGACCAAGGTCATAAGCAGAATTCACACTTCCTGACATTGCAAGTAAATACATGCTACTTAGTCTGCTGAGCCATCTGGACACACACTGTGTGTGTCAAAGATACTGTAAGAGATGGTCGACCTTCACAACAGCAGTACACTCTGCACTTGTCTGGGGCGGTTAGCCTGCCACATGAGCCCATGCATATTTGATGCAAAACCTCACTCAACCTTTTCGAAAGAACAACAGAAAGTCCACCTTCTGACCTCTGACACACCTTAAAATTAGACAAATTTTTATGATTTTGTGCCTAAAGCTTTTTGTACATTTTGCCTTTGTGCAATTTATTGCAGTGTTTGATGTTCTTAAAGTGCTCATATTATGTTTTTTTGGCTTTTTCCCTTTCCTTTATTGTGTTATATATCTTTTTTGTGCGTGTTATAGGTTTACAAAGTGAAAAAGCCCAAAGTCCACCTCAAAGGGACTTACCATCTCCCACAGAAAACACTGTTCACAAACTGCTCCAAACAGCTCTATTGTAGTCCAGCCTTTACTTCCGTTATGAACGTGCATCACTTTGTAACACACGTTATAATGCTCGCCTAGCTGCTAGTGTGGCACACCCCCATACTCTGCTTCTGACTGGCTTGTGGTGCTGACCTAGGTACTGCGCATGTGCGACTCCCAACCAAGATGGAACAGAAGTGAGATGCCTCACTCTGTAGCTAAAACAGAGAGCTCAACACACAGGGTGAAAAGAGGAGCTGCAGCAATGTGCAGTACAACAAAAATATGTTTTTTGAAAATTAAATTATGTAAACCTATTCTGATATAACCTCTAAATACAATTATGAACGTAAAAATTTGCATAATATGGGCGCTTTAAGTGACCAAGCAAATCTAGGCCTTGAGTTCCTCATGCTTTAAATAGGCCAACTGCTGACCTAATTGCTAGTACTGCTGTCGGGTACTGGTGCTCCAATGAGAAGAGAGGAGAGGAGGGGAGGAAATATAAATGATGCTTAAAGATGAAATGGACAAGTAAAGAACAAATGCATTCCTCCACAGAAGAGGAGGGCAGGCAGATAGATCCAGAGGTGTGGTGTGCAGTGGATGGCTGCGTCGCTTGTCTTGACTGGGGTAATTGCCACACATGGTCACTGCATTCACACATACGGATGCTCGCACACATACACTCCAAGACCAAAAATAGCCAGGCTATTTCAACGCTACCTCTGTAAAATTGACTTGATGAGGAAACTGTTCTCTGGTTAATCTGCAGCCCTGACAGAATGACAGGTTTTGTTAGGCAGAGAAAATAGAAAGATGTGCGAGCATGATGGTGAACTGGTACCCTTCTGGTGATGGACAGGCAGAGTCAAGTGTGTGTTTGTGTATTTGTGGGTGAGGACCGAGGAAGAGATGTACACTTGCATGTTTATATGGGCCTTTGCCTGGATGCATGGAGAATATGCATATGTATCTGACTGTTGAGCTTTTGACCTGTCTGTCCCAATTTGGCTGATAGGAAGCTATCAAATGTGGATTATTTTGAAGTGGAAAGCTTTGATTTGCTCAAATCCTTGCTATGGTCTGTGCAAGCTAATGCTAGGGTGCTCCAAGGTCAGCTTCTGTCTCTTTCAATGCTATTGCTTCTTCCTCTTTTGTTCTCTCTGCACTCTCTCTGCTTTTCTCCCTCTCCTCTCCCTTTCTCTGCCTCCTCACCTCTCTTTCTCCCTCCCATCCTGCCGCTGCCACTGCCCTCTTTTTTGCCCTATATAATGACCTGGACCATGTCCTGACAACACAAGGAACCATCAGATTTTGTTTCTATGCTGACTCCATTTTGCCATCGGCAATGCGTTGAACATGTGGGAGTTGTATGGTTTAACAAGACTGGATTTCGTCATTGCTGACTCACAGACCAAAACACAGATGTATTTTATGAACAAACTACTGATTCTTACGTAGGCTTGATTCGTGTCAATTCTCCTTCCAAAAAATGTCCCTAAATGAAAATGATTCACCTGTCATCTTCGAGTTATTTCAGCTCTGCTGCTAAAGCATTTGAAAATGGCAATAGGAGGATTACCATGGCAGAATATCTAAACTGTTACTGATGTAGTCTCGCCTTGCCAGACCTTCCTCCACAGCGCTGTGGAGGAGGGTCTGGCTAGTCCACACAGCATTCCGTGATGGGAGAAAAACATGCTCTGGTTTATTGGCATTTCTTTAAACCAATCACAATCGTCATAGGCGGCGCTAAGCACCGGCCAGAGCCACGGTTCCGCTGCAACATGGCCTTGGGAAGGAACCTGTTTTGGTGGAACGTGTACGTTCAAATGTTTGGACAGATAGTCTAGCTAGCTGTCTGGATTTACCCTGCAGAGATCTGAGGAGCAGTTAACCATAGTCCTCATAAATCGAGTTTAAAATTCCAACACAAAGAAAGCGGAAGGTGACGAACATCCAGCCGAAAGGAGTGAACATCTGGCCGAAAGGAGTGAAATCCGGCAAAATTTCCGGCAGCAACAGAGCAATCCCAGAAGTGGAACGTCGTGGGTATAGACTAACTATAATTTACTAGCTTGCATGAACAATCTCAACTGGCATACCCTGCCAGACCTGGGGACATTTATGTTATATGTGCAAAAAAGAAAGAGCACTGCAAGATTCTGGACTGAGGCTCGCCTATTTTTTAGTCCCTTTTTTGTCTTGTCTAGTTGATCATTTTAAGGATCAGTTCATTCTAATTTAAAAATGAGTAAAGGAAGAATAATTTCTGTAGGAGAAAAATAATGCCACAGATAAT